>NW_008692946.1:18346-54958 GCF_000695815.1 Acanthisitta chloris | reverse complement strand
TATCAAAGCCAACATCAGCACATAATTTTAAACTACCCTAAAACCCCCTTAGGATTTTCTTTCCAAGTTCTGTTTGCCCTTTCATTCCCTCGTATTGCTCTGGCACTCTAAAACTCCAAAAAAAATTTATGACAATGTGTTCCTACTCAACAAAACAAAACCACTTTTATTTTTATTGTTGAAGATATGTATCTAGAGATTCAGAACATAGATATCCTTTGTAAGAAATTGTAATATTTTTGTCAACACAGTCTTTGAATAGGGTTAGAAAATTTTTAGAATGATGGAACATAACATCTACTAAACCCAATAGCTTCCTCAAAACTTCCTGAATTTGAGAGCAATAGATATATAGTGTCTGGAATACTTTGGATTTATTTTTTTTTTAACTGAATACTTCTTACATTCAGGGACTGTGGGAGGACAACATTATTAACATTCCTATTTCCATATTTATTCTTTCTTTTTAACTAACAGTTATGACTTGCTAATATTTCTTGGGAAAGTAATAATTGACACATATTTTAGTGCTGAAAACCATGCGAAATGTGAGAAGCTGACAGAAGACGTAGAGAAAATGTGGACAAAATTCTAGGTTCCTTGCTGAGGGATTGTGAAATGCCTGTTTTTTGATCAAGCAAAACATTTTTAAAATATGCATGGGCAGTCTCTTTAAACTCTGTTAAAAGCTGTTTAACAAAAAAAATTGATAAACACATGAATAAAGAAATGTACAAAACAGAGTGTTGCTCATGAAATAGATTTTTCCTCCTTTTTCTGCCTGTTCAAGATGTAGGTAAGGTCTATTTGGCAAATTGTTAGACAGAATCACATACACATTCTGTTTCCACCCTTTCTCACTGTTTTTCTGTTCTTTTGTTATCTCTTTTGTTTAAATGACATTGGGCAGCTAACACAACCTCATTTTGGCTAAAGCATGGATCTTTGTTTCACTTATCAGATATTTTGCTCATGCTCTGAATACAGATGTTATGGTACTAGAGGAAATCCTTTGTATACATACCTATTTACTTGGCTTCAGTTACTGGAGCTTTAGGAGAGGTGAAGCACCATCTGTGCCATGTCAGCCCCCACTCATTGCATAGCAAAATGATGCTCTCAACTTCACCCTCTCCCTCCACGGTCTTAACTTGAAAAACAACCCCAACACTGTTGATGATGGCATCTTTGAACTTTCCTTTCAGGAATTCAAACAACAGCTAATCACTTGATCACCTCAAATAAACTCATGTATACCCATGTCCGGTATATCATTTATTCACTATGGAAATATTTTGTCTACTGTCTAGCCATGCACTGGCTGTGCAGCACGATCATTTTCCTGTTATGGCAATTAATATTCAAGACAAATATAAAGTATTCATAGATCACATGGTATTAAATCTTTACTGTTACAGTAAGCAAAGACAGGAAAAAATCATTGCTCTTCAGTAGGTAAATCAGTGGTTTCAGGCCAGTTGGAGACGTCAGGAGCTCTAAAGCACTAAATGATGCTTTCTGGTAGTTTTAGCAAAAAAGTTTTAAAAACAATCTGCATGAAGAGAGCTTAAACTAACTTCCAAGCTTTATAGATGGTCCCTTCATAGCTGTTTTGAGTCATGTTGGCAAGGTGGCTTCAGAACACTTTTGCTCCCTTTCTCACTCAATCGCTATTTCATCCTGTGGCACCAGCCCAGACTTTGAAGTGCTAGAAGCTAGTCAAAGAGTAGATTCCTGCTTACAGGAACAATTTCCAGAGAGACCTGATTAAAAATACTCTGCCTTTAAGTAACTCTGAACAGAGGGAGTTTTCTGGTCCAAATTTGTGCTTTCTGGTTTTGCCTAGAGCTCTCCAAAGGTATTACCTTGACTATGCCCCTTGTCCCAACAGTAAATGTTCCAAGATAGTACTTTTGTTTGAAAAAAAATTCTTTTTACTAACTGAATTTAAACCATGGCAATATACACGTGAGAGATTGCTAAACTGATGGTGAAGGTATCAAAATACTCACATATTAAATTCCTAAATTTATAAAAACAGGGCTTTTTTGATATTCAAATATGTATTTGTGTTTATAACATTTTTTTACTTGATTTGCTGATATAGATTATTTGGTGCAGTTAGTTATCAGATAAAGTTGTATTTACTTCCAATCAGAAAAGAGAGAATTTTAAACATAGTGCAAGAGTTAGGCAGTTTTTCAGCATACAGTTCCTGCTCAGTTCCAAGCTGACAAAGATGAACTTCTGAAATGCCTATTTATGCATATGCCATATGTGATTAATCTTCTGTTTCGAAATTCTAAGGCCTGTACCTGAGAAAAAAATTTATAACTCAAAGTTACAAATACAAGAGAAAAACTCTCCTGCAAAAAATTGTTACTTTATGTTGATACATAAAAGAAGTTGGAAAATAAAAATTACCTTTATTACTCCGCGTACACTCGGTTTGGGTCTGAGGGAGCTCATTCCAGTTACTGGAGCTTGAGGGGAGGTGAAGCACCATTTGGCTAAGCCCAAATGCCATGTCAGCCCCTACTCACTGCATAGCAAAATGATGCTCTCACCTTCACCCTCTCCTTCCAGGGTCTTAACTTTTGTGGGACTAAAAATCCATGGAAGTCTCCTGTCAAATCCCTGATTTAGATGCCTGTGGACCATGTGATGTGCTGTGGGGACATTTCTTCTTGCTGCCTATGCATGGTCTGTGTCATCTGCTGAGAAAGGGCTATGAATGTGAACCAGTAAAACCAAGAACACATCATGAGCTGTCATGCTCAAGATTTGACTCAGAAAATCCTAACTCCTGGCACATACTAGGTCCTGGGGCCTATGGGTAGTTCTGCAACAGCCAAACCTCATTGCTGAGACCCATAACTAGTGGCATTTTTTGGTCATGTCTGGATATTAAAATCACTTTGTGGGCTTGTGGGTTTTTTTAAGCTTTGCAGAGATAACCAAGAATCACCCTGGTTAGGATCTCTTCACCACATAACATGGATATGAACAAACTTTCTTTTATGAGCAAATGGAAGAGAATTTTGTTTGTTTTGGAAGGTGAAGAGACAAAGAGGAGTGATGAACAAGCCATATGTAAATGTAATGTGAAATGTGTGGGGCATGACTTTGCACTGCTCCAGGTCTTAAAAAAATGCTAGAAACAGAAATATTGCTGATTGATTTTTCTCACTATTTTCATTATGCTAGTGTGTGGGATATAAATACTCCTGCAGACAATCTCCTTTGCTTTTGCTTTCTACGAGCTTTAATCAATAAGCCAAAGAGTTGCCTATGCAAGAGGTGGGTGCATCTGTTCTCACTGCTCTTGGGTTCCTTCTCTTGTTAATTGTACACTGTGACTTTTTTTCTGCCTTTCATTGGCAGGCTAATAAAATTGTCTGACAGCAGAATCACCACTAAATCATGAGGCAAGAATTAAAACTTAGGGAGCTAGAAATGCCAGCTCTTGGTGTGCAGCACCACCTCTAACCATTGCAATGCTTAGCAACAGTGCTAAGCTGCCGAGTGCTTGCCATCACATGAGGAATTCACTGAAATTGGCCCATGGTTCACTGAGCCATCTACACCTTTGGGCAATGCAGAAATCATATGTAATTTCCAATGTTATTCTGTTGGCATTGCACACATACACACACACACAAATTGGTGCTGTTTTGAAATTTGATGTGTAGGCATTGAATTGTTGTGATGGGGAGTGTTTCAATCATTTTTTGGTTTTATTTCTTCAGGATATGAGCCCTGTTTACTAGCTTTGCTTTCTGCCTTCTTCCCCTTTTCAGGGTCACAGCTTTAAAGGGACATGGATACTTAAAACCGGAGGGGCAGGAGCAGGACAGTTTTATTCATATTCTAATAATGCAGAGTTTTATTTATGAAGTGTGTGAAGTATTTTAAAAGACAGTCTCCACACTTTCGTTTTTATTGCCACTTGTCTCCAGTTTCTGCAAAAAAAAAAAGGTTAACACTATACAAAGGTTCCTTTGTAGTCTAATGCTGCCCATACCTAAACTTCAGCTTCTAGCAGTTAAATTCAGTTATACAAGACCTGTGTAAATTTTCATTAAGTCCATTACAACTGATTTCGCACAAACCAGCATTTCAGATGAAGTAAAAAGAAAGGACCAAAGCAAGCCTAACAATTAAAAAAAAATAAATAATTCTATGACACTTTTCACAAGAGTGTGTTACTTGGTGTCCCTGGCTGTATTCCATCTTGTGTAATTAGATTTTGCCTACATGAAATTCCCCCTGTAGTTCTAACAGGATATGTTTATTTTTCACTTCTTGCATGAAAGCATGCACTAATTTATATTAGCTGAGTTCTACACTAGAAGGGGCAAAATTTCAAGTTAGATAACAGTGTTCTATTCATAAAAACCCTTCAAGCACACCAAGTGTTTGTTGCAGGCGTTTGGGGTCCCCTAAATGAAGCAAATTCCATCTGTCCTGCTTTGAATTTCTAGCCATGATACTATCACCATCAGCAATGAGATACGGACTCTGCCTGATTGCTGTGTGAATTGTCAAAATTCAAAAACTCTCTGACCCTCTCTAAAACCTTTGAATTTAACCTAATGGTGTAATAGGTGCATGGTCTCCCCGGATCAGATTTGCAGCCCATTTCGACCGGTGTGCTATTGCTGCCAGTACTCACTTGCAGGGAAAGTTTTTTCCTTAGCTCATCAGCTAATAGTTGATGATGCCCTGAAGTCTTGAATGTTTGTATCATTAATTGATTTATCTTTTTTCTTCCAACTATGGTGGGTTTGTGGTGGTTTTAAGTATGCATCAACTTCGTGGTGCTCATTTCTAATTTACTTTGAAATAATTGAGGTCAACATTAAATACTTCTGTTTGACAAGTAGGATTTTGCATGATGCTTGACACTTCCTCAGTGGTAAAATCTTCAGCTGCAAAGGCAAAGGTGGTAGTATGGACTTTTAAAATTAATTTTAAGCAGTAAGGAATTTGGGGTTATATCTGTCTTTGATGTCTCAGTCAGTTGTAACTGTATACCTGCCTGATGGCAGGCTCTATTCTAATCTCTGATCTCATATAGAAGTGGTGGCCTAGTAGCTTTTAGTTTTTGTTGTTTGAGTTTTTTTAAATTTTATTTTTAAAATGTATTATGGACATATATCCGCCTTTTTCTTCTGGAGCCAGGTAATATTCTTTAGGATTATGTAAAGTACAACGCACAGACACATGTATTGCACCAGCAGCTGGAGATATTTTATTCCCTGCTGCTCTCTTTCAATATGTTTTCCTCATCAGTCCCAACTAAGTGCATGTGGCACTGCACTGAGAAAATCTTGAAGAAATTTCACCCGATACCTAGTGCAAACCCCCCCACCTCTGAAAAACCCCAACATCTGCCCCCACCTGCCTCATTTTGGAAAGTAAAACTTTCCAAAGATTTATTATACTGCCCTCATCATCTTACATTTTTTTCCCTAATAATCTTATTTCTTTATTTTAAAAGTGTCCATTTTGGAGTTAGAGCTCTCTCTGCAGAGCCCTAATGTACTTCTGTGTGTTTTGCTCAGGGCACCCTGAGCACTTCTCTGCATAGTGTGCTGCCTCAGCTGGCTGAAATCACAGGACTTCTGTCTTTGGTAATGAATAATTGGGAATTTATTCAGAGCTGAACATGAATAAAGGATACATCCTATCTCTAAAAAATAATTCAAAAGAGGAGATGTGTCTAAGGAATATGTATATTCCACAATCAGCCCAGATATTTTTAGAAAAACTATTGATGAGAACTATGTAGCACCACTTCCATTGTGATAAATAGTGGTGAGAGAAAGATAGGGCTGGAACTTGGGAGAACCAATTACTTCTTTAGGTGTTTTCTAATGCATGAACAAAGGGTATGAGTTTCCACATAGATACTTACAAAACGTATTCATAACTTTTGTTGTTAATGCACCTGGTTTTGGTCAACTACTTGTTAGATATTCACTACTTATATCTGTGCTTGGATAATACTAATCCTGCATTTTAAAATCTGCTTGAGCCCAATGTAAGGCTGTTTGTTTGCTTCCACTTAGGATTCTCCTAGATATATTTTCCTTCCAGGATGCTAATAATGAGGAATTCTGTCTTTCACTGAAGATTTAATATCGGGATGCTTGTAGTATTAGAAATGCTGCCAGTGGATTCTCTTGCTCAGTGGCATCTTCCGTAATTTGGCTAAATAGGACCACCACAGGCTCAGCAGGCATGTGATATATTTTGAGTATTTCTCCAGAATACAGTTATTTTTGTATGTTCCCCCCTAATCACATAGGAAATGTTCCTGCTTTTATAAAGAAGGAAAAGCTAAATGGCAACTCAGACCACTACAATTTATGTTATTAATGAGCACAGCATAATTCACCCCTGAAAATGAAATTCTGCCACAGATTTCCATGGGACCCTGAACAATTTATTTTACTTTTATTTGTCTCAGTTTCTAAATTTCAAAGCTAGACATCTACAAACAATGTATTACTTATTTAAAACATGTTTTAAAAAATGGACTGGGGAAAATTTCAGGAAACAAAATTATTGTAATGTCTCTCTGAGCAGTCATTACTTGCATGAAGCAAGCACTGTAATACTAGACATTTCATGCCTGAATTCTAAAGAGATTTAACCAGTCCCAGGTTTTAGCTTTCAGAATTACTTGCATAGAGACTGGCTTTTAAAGTCTCTTGGTTTCAGTATCTTTCAAGAATTTCCTACAAGTAGTTCTTTACATATTTTCATGCAGAGTTTATTTCCATTTTGCATATGAGGGAAACATGTTAATTTTTAAAAATACTAAACCACAAACTGCCACCTCTGCTGGCAATGGGAAAGTCCGAAGTTGTTCATTTTGCATTCCATGCACAAAGATAGAAAGAATCAAAACAAAATTGGACCCAAAGCTAAGTAGAGCTGAGAGTACTGGGTGCACCTTCATTAGTATTTGAGTCCACATCAGAGCAAAAATTCCTGATTTTCCTTGCTTGGGTTGCAAAACAGTCCCAGAGTGCTTGGACCAGACTCTGTTTAGATGAAAATAAGTCATCTCTGAGAGCAGAAATTGCATGTTCCACCTGCTCATAAGGCCTCAGTCTGTGGGACTGGAGCTGATTGAGTCTGCAGTAAAACTCATAGGGTCAGTGGAGGATGAAAATCTTTTCCTCAGCACCAGCTGCTTGACTGCACCAACCCATTGCCATTGAGCCTCCCTCACTGGTTGTCTTCCAGGGATCCTCCACCCTGCCCATGGTCCAGTACCCCATTTCAGCTCCCCAGGGCCACCAGCAATGCCCCAGCAGTGTCTTGTCTCCTGATACCCACAGCACACCTTGTTAGATGAGTAATGCAGGAGCTTGCACACAGGTGTCTCCAACCTGTATGCAAAATATTTGTTATATTCTTGTCACAATAGCTGTTTGCTGTTTATTTAGTGTCTGAGACAGAGGAACGTAGACCAAAATCAAGCACAGCATGTATCAACATTTCCAAAGGAAAGAGATGCACCATAGCTGTGATTAGATATATAGTCATGTAGGCAAGATAATACAAGATTGCATTAATACCATATTTTAAATTCATTAAGGATACCTTCTAGTTAAACTCTCTCAGTTGTTGCTTCTATGCTCTTTTACTCCAGTTCAGAAGCTAAAGTACTGTGGGGCTTGTGTGTGTCAAAAGCAGGCCAGGTTAACCTATTCCCTTAAATTTTCTGCCTGTGTTGTACAGGTGGAAGCCATGATGGCCATTATCAAGTATGTGAAGTCTGCATCTGAGTTTCAGGATGGGGCTAATGGACTAGTCTTGTCTGACAAGATAGTGAAGGAAAAGCTTTATTGTACGGTGTAGTGCATTTATTTATAGGGTGAAAGCAAAATGGGGTCACATTGAAGCTAGCCACATGTACATGTGGCCACATTCACTTTGTCACGTAGTTGTTTTTGTAAGAGGTATGTGCTGACCTTAATGACCCTGATTGTGTAGTACTGGTTATGTATACTACTAGGTATCCTTTAAAAATCACTAGATGATTATTGTTAAACACTGGGGCTGTTGCAACAGAGCAACCTGGACAGCCTGCCTTGACATGGAGAGGGCATGAAATGCCTGTAGGAACATTCTCAGGAATGAGCACCTGAAATATCTGTCCTTTGAATTGTTCCATGCAGTTTTATTTCTCATATGTGGAAAGCAAGAAAGTGGAGAAGCTGTCAGGTCAAAATACTCTCATCTGCATTACTCTGAAGGAAAGCGTGAACTCATCAGAGCCCAGCACTGGCAGTGGCTTCTGGCCTGTATCTGTCCAGACTTTGGGACAAGCAGGATGAAAGGAAATGGGAGTGGTGAGGGTAGTGCACTGCTTCTGTAGCTGTACTTCCATTTCCCACGTTTGATGTGCTCTTCTCAGAGCAGCACAAACCCTCCTCTGTCTCTAGATGTGCTCAGACTGCTCCTAAAATGTATTAAAATCAAATTAATTAAAAATTACTAGTTGTAGGGATGTGTATGGAAACTGGCATGTGATGACATATCCCTCTCTCTATACAACTGATGCTTTTTAACCGACTTTGTTTGGATGTGGTCATAGCAAGGTGTGAGTATTTTAGATCAGTGACATAGATTGCTTTCTACACATTAAGAATGATTGTTTGTATACAGAATACTGTGGTACTGAAGACACGAGGCATAAGAGATGGATTGTAAGAGGTGGATTAGAACAGAGAATGTGTTGCAGGGTGGTTGCACACCGGGTGATGTCCTTGAAGCTGCATCATGGCACAAGAAGACCCAGTGCATGATTGTCTGACCCAATCACAGACAGAAGGCAAACCCCACGTTTAACCTCTGTGTTCAGAGGCCTCTTCTTCTTTAAATACTGAATGCTTTCCCTCTTTGTTGCTTCCCTAAAATTATTTATTTTTTAACCTTTCTGAATTATGGATAGTTTTTGTAGGCCTCTAAATTCAAATCTAAAGTAGCATTTTAGACTGCAAACACCTGCAGACTATTTATTTACTCATTTTGTTTGGACTTGATTCATTGCCCAATTACTAGGCTGTCACAGTCATCCTGAGTTTGCTGTTCAGAGTAGGCAGAATATTTCTTAAGGATTGTGACTAAAACAAGAGAAAAACAAACTTTGGTACCTCAGGGTTTTGCCTGATGTTGGGTATATATGAAATAGAATAAAGACCCTTCTTTAAAGTTTGCTTCTTTTTACAGAAAATACTTTGATTGTATGCCTTGTAACTACAACCACTGCTTTCAATCTCAATTTCTGACAAGCGCTGGAGCATGCTGAACTAGACACCTGAGTTGCAATTTTCACTTTAACAAGGAAAATGGATTTTCTGATTATTGTTCTACTTGGCAATACCTTTTCTAGCAATTTGTCCTCTAATCCTTCATAGAGTTGTTTCAGTTGATCTATTTATAGTTTATTTGAAAGAATTGTCAATTTTTAAGTATACAATTTACAATAATTTCCAAGATATTTCAGGGAAAAAATGGTGATACAGGCAGACCATGAGTTTGAACTGCCAGGTTTAGATGTGAAATTTCTCAAAACTGAAAAATGTTGAGTAAAAAATTTCATGCTTCCCTAGTCAGGATTCAGCCAGGGTGTGCATCCTTCCAAGCTGACAACTCAGACCAGGATTGCTTCAATGCCCTGCACAGCAAGAAAGGAGACCACCTGAAAGGCTCCCTTGTCTCCTTTCACGTGTAGTCGGTATCTCTACCATGACCAACTTTAGAAAACCCTAGTCTGTTTAAAACAATAAAAAAAAAAAGATACTTGGTGAAATATTTATGAGCAAAAGGATAAAAGGGGAAGATTAGGGAGTGCCAGATATATACAGACATGTCAAAAAGAAAGAAATGGTAGTTAGTGCTAAGCTTGTTACTGTGGTGTGTCTGGTTTGCTGCAGCAGTTCAGCCTCTCCATTCTAGTATTTTGGCTGGAAGCCTGCTCTGAAAAAAGCCTTGTAATAAATCCAACATTAAGAGGGTGGTGCTGCACTGTACCTCTCCAGAAAAACATGTGTGATTTTCTCTTCAAAGTTATGACTTGAGAACTATGCAGAGTACTTCCATGTGCATGAGCGGATGAAGCAATGCAATTATTTTAGCTCCTTGCTCTCAGCTGCTATCTGTGTTTGAATTTTTGTGGATTAACTCCTTTGGAGCATCATTGGCTAATAAGCTCTGGCAGTAACATGAAAAGATGGGTGCACATCTGGCTGTCTTTCATGCTGTTAGTACTATATACTCAAAAAGTCAATATAATATCCAGCTACATATACAGGAATAAATATTTACTTTTCTCAAAGAGAAGCACCTATTTATTTTAGTCTATAATATCAAGACATATTCTGCCTGTTTCTAAATTACCTTCAGAAACAGGGTTTAATCTTAAATCACAGCAATCTTAATCTTATATCACAACAAGGCAATGTCATGTATCAGATATGACATCAATGGTCTTGTTCTTGATAGTGTCAGGATACTGCCTTCAATGCAAAAGTATTTTTTCCTACCTGGTGAACTGAAAGGTAACAGGACAGTGGTGCTGGGGGAATCCTTCAAAGTCCAGAATAAATGTGACTCCTGCCAGTGAGCACCAGAGGACAGTGAGCACTAGTACTCTTTGCTGGATAAAAAACTGACCGGATGGCTGGGTCCAAAGAGTGGGGATGAATAGTTACATCCAGCTGGTGGCCAGTCACAAGTGGTATTCCCCAGGGCTCAGTGCTGGGGCCAGCCCTGTTTAATATCTTTTCTGATGACCTGCATGAGTGGATCAAGTGCATACTCAGTAACTTTGCAGATGACATCAAGCTGGACAGAAATACTGATCTGATGGAGGGTAGGATTGATGGGCTGAGGCCAATGGTATTGGTATTTAAAATATGTCTAGATGTGGCACTTAGGGACATGGCTTAGTGATGCACTTGTCAGTATTAGGTTTATGGTTGGACTCTCTGGTCTTAAAGGTCTTTTCCAACTTCAACGATTCTATGATTCTATGAATGGATGAATTTTGATAAAGATGTCAAAATGCATTCCAGAGTCACCTTTTTTTGGTACAACCTTGAGAAAAACATGGAAAGAATGTGATATAAAAAAGAAAAATCAAGTAGCAGGAAGACTACAAATTATATTTAGCAAGTACAAGATTATAGAAAATCAAAAAGTTCAGTTAAAGGTGAGATGCATAGTTTCTGTTTAAAGAAGCTATATAGTAGCATAGCACTGTCCCTTTCCATTTTGCCAGGACCAGGTAGACCTAGTGAAGAAAAGGATTCCTGTGATTAAGATGCCTGGATAACATGCCCTCCCTAGTTTTTGTTAACAGCACAAATGCTTTCTGAATAAGAAAGATGTATGGAAGTTTATATTGTAGTCGTCTTGCTTTGCACTTCTAGAATATATGTATCCTTTATAATGATTAATGGCACAAGCTTCAGAACATGCTTAAGGAGGAAATGAGGTGTGTATCTATGAATCTGACTGGAATACTTGTAGCAGATTGTTTTGAAAAGTCAGTATTTTTCTATAGAAATGCATTCTTTATGAAAAGTTCATCAGGCGAGATTAGCATGGGGTGTTTCAAGGACAGAGAGATGACTCCTTCCAAAGAGATTCTCCCCACAAATTGCACAGCCACATCTGGGTCTGGTCACTGTACTGTATTCCTGACCTGAATGAGATGCTTTGGACTCTCATATCACAGGACAATATGTTCACCACAAGGTTTTTAGAACACAGCGGTCTCTCAGACTTTCTCTTTCTTTAGTTATTCCTATTCCTTGGAAGAGAGACTTGGCAGAACAAGAGTCTAAGATTGAGAGGCACCTCTGGAGATCATTCATACAAATCCCTTGGTTCAAAGTAGGGTCAGCTAGGGCAGGTTGCTCCGGGCTGCGCCCAGTTGGATTTTGGATATCTCCAAGGGTGGAGACTCCACAACCTCCTTGCCTGGAGAGGGCGGCATCAATCATCCTTATGTTTAAGTGAAATTTTTTGCATTTTCATTTGTGCCTTTTATTCTTTCACTGGGCACCACTGAGAAGAGTTGGACTCCATCTTCTTTATTCCCTTCTATCAAGTGTTTTGCTCATTTATAAGATCCCCCTGAGCCTTTCCTTCTCTGAGATGAAGAGTCAGCATTCCCAGCCTTTCCTCATATGATAGGCTCCAAACCCTTAATTGTCTTTGCTGGTAAATAAAGAAGCAAAGTGGTCATCATGGCAAAAGTCATAAAGCAGAAAGGTAACTCTGACAGCAGCATTTTGTATGGATTTGGGAAAGCTAGCTTAGTACTGGGAAACAAGGCTAACACTTGGAAGACAGCAGTTGAGACATGCAATGAGTAGTGACTGGGAAAATCTCAACAGACTGTCTTTGGAGTTATTTCAAAGGAAAACTAGCAACCTCCAAAAACAATGTGAGAGATGTTGGAGGAAATGAAGACCAAAAATCATCTAGAAGAAAACCCAGGTGTTTTCTTATTTTGCTGCCTGCATTGTTACAGCAAAAAGGTTGGCATTAATACTGTGAGAAAAGTATTTTTTAGGATTTTGCTTGGAATTGGCCTTATAACCTCAACATCAATAGTTAAGGGAAGGTTCTTAACAGACTGGATGTTTTAGGGTTTTTTTTACTTTCAAACTCATGGTAATATTTTACACTGAAATTTTTTAAGTCAATTATATTGGGTCATAACTTACACAAAATTGGTTGTGGTTGCTACTTCCAAAGAATGACTAAGTCATTCAAACACAGTGCAAACAGAGGTGCACAAGTGAAATGGATTTTGAAATAGAAATACACCGCTAAATGAATAGCTCTGCACCTAACTACTCTAAATCATTGCCATTCCATGGCAGTCAGTGTATTTACATAGAGTTATTATGGTGGAGGATTTGTCCTGTGTTTGAGTCATAAAATTTAATGTAGGGCCAAAATCTTCTTCTAGGCTCAGTGGGGCTTATAGACATCCATCCTGTGCTGGTAGCTGTCCAGCTATGCCAAGTTATCCCAGAGTCCTGAGAGTATATCTCCTGGGAACTAGCTGGTATACGAAGGCACAGCTGTGAATGGCCTTTTCAGGTTGTAATTTATTAATTGGATGACTGCTGTTTAGGAAGACTTGGACTGGTTTCCCTCCTCCCCTTTCCCTTCACACCATCTCTTGGGTGTACAACCCTCTAAGACCACAGTTAATGAATGTTAGAAGGTCTCTGTATGAAAAACACATGCATGTACCTCTGAACATAGTTAATAAGTTCTGGTAACACACTAGGAAATTTTGGACCATTCCTAAATTTTGTAAAACAAATCATGCTGAGTGAAAAAAAATAAATTCTTCCAGTGTGCAGTTTCTTTTCCAGATTGCATATATTATTGTTCATAGCTTACTCTGGCATCAGCTTTGTGAAAAATAATCATGAAGAAGGAGGGAAGGGAATCTCTTATGTCTTCCTCTGTGTGATGACAAGAAAAATTTCATCTGTAAGTTTCACAATGTCCTCATTCATGTACAATTTCTGTTGGATTTAATCTGCTGTCGCCATTGACTTTTATGAGAAATTTTCCGTGAGCCAAGAACTTCTAGGATTAGACAGTAGAGATATTTGATTTTGGCTTTGAAGACAAGAGAGAATTTTTCAGGGTATGACTGACTGTCTAGATTTATGTTACTAACAGATAATTTAGTTTATAAAATATGTTTATGGAAGAACAACATTACTGATGTAATCCATTGTGAATTAGACTTTTCAAATTACTAAGTAAGCAAATAAACACAGTGTAAGTATGAAAATCAGCTAATATATTTTGTGCATTGATTTTGACAATTACAGACCTGTTTTAATTTTTTATAATACTTCATGTATTAATAAATGATCTGTGGTGTATTTTATAAATAAAATGAAATCTCAGTATTATGTCAGCTCACCACAGACTCCTGTATTAAATCTTTGTTGAAAGGTGGGGAAAGACATTCAATGTTTATACAGATTATTCAGTATAGCCACTGTATTCCACAGTATTAATTTGCCTCCTCTCAGTCTGAATTGATTTTTTGCGCATTCTGAAGTATTTGGAGGTGCCACAGCAGTTCTCTTGCCTGCATATTAAATTGTAACTTCATTTCCTCTTGAACTGGCAACACAAGCATTTTTTTTTTTTATTCTCTAGTGTTTGACCCTTCATAGAGATATTTAATTTAAGAGTTCTTTTGGCATAATTGCAATTGCTAGGGAGCAGTAAGGGAAGGTTGCTTCACAAAGGAGGATGAAGTCATATCAAAGAATAACACAGATGCAGAATATCTCACTGAGAAGGTACAATCCCAAAGCATTGGAACAAGTTGGTGGCAGTGACAGGTCCTTGGACAGTCAGCAATTATCAGTCAAGATGACATGATGAACCTGGGATGAGGTTCACCCAGGAAGTGCAGTAAATAGTACCAGGAGGTAGAGCTAGATACAGGTCTTAGATTGGCACTCCTGTGGTGTAACACAGACAGGGACCAGCTGCCTAGAGCTGAGCTGAAATTGGACTCCTGGACCAAGAGGCAGCAGATATGTGTGTAGTCGTCCCAGGGTAGACTGGTCTGGGCCATTAAGGCCTATCTGTGCATACAAAGCCCTGACACAAATATTTGGACAGAGTTATTTCATAGAGCAGTGAGTTTTTGCTCTAGTCTGGTGTCAGTCTTCCAGATGAAGCTTTGTGCAGGAGAAATGTCAAAATTGTGCTTCCTCCTCTTGCCTGCACCAAGTAATTTTTTTCAGATCTTTCTGATCAGATCTTTTTGGTTAGAAGTGTGTCAGCTGACCACAGGCAGGTCTTCATAATGTGTCCCTGTGCAAGTCTTCACATTTCAGCCTTTTCCAGGTTTGTGCCATCACTGTTTAAAAGCAGGACTGTGAGTATACACATTCTGAACAGGACCTCAGTGTCCAGAGAAAAAGGATTAGGTTGTTGATGGATATCTCTTCATCTTAAAGCTTTGGCACTTGGATAATATCTCCATATTCTGCTCTATTAAAACAGAAAAATGCCAGGAGGTAGATAGTTGCCATTTGTGCTTCTGCAGCTGGGTTGCACAGATTGCCTATGACCAGTGCTGAAGATTTGAGTCTTCATCAGTGTTTGTTTAGCAGTGCTGGCAACCAGGAAGACATTTCCCTTAACAGTCCATAGATATGCATGCCAAGTGCCTTTTGGAAGTCAATGCAACAGGTACATTTGTCCTGCTATATTTGTGTGCAGACAGTGCCAGGCCGAAGCTTTGTCATTCTGCTCCCCATGTACCTGCTGTTTGCATGCTGCAATTCACACTGTTGTGTCCCTTGACCATTATCCCCAGCCTTGACTACAAACAGGCAAAGGTTTAATTAGTCTAACAGCCACTGGTAGATTTTTTAAATTAGGTTCCCTACCTCTGATTAATGTAAGTTCAACTTCTCCAGTCTTTCAACTGTGTTCTTTATTTCCTTTTCCTCCTTAAATATATTTTCTTCAGTTTTGGGCCAACACTATCTAAAGATGATGATTCTTAGAAATATATTTCGCACACTTCATTGATTACTGAGTAGTAGATGTTAATTTTAGAAATATAATGTAGCCTCAATGTTAATGGAGTATCAAAATACTGTACACTTAGTGCTAGATTTGCCCTTCAGAGGAGCAACTATATCTTGGTAGTGCACATAGATTGATTTCACAGGTTGCATATGTAGCTAGTCTAGGTATGCAGTATCCATTGTTGGCTAATCTAAGAAATCAATTTCATACTGCACCACCTGTCCAGCAATTCTGATAAAAATGAACAACTAAGGGATCTTGGGCAGTTCTGTACATTTTTTGTTCCTATTTACCAGGGCAATTTTGTTTTCTTATCATTCAGTTACTATGGTCTGTTTCTCCAGCCCTCTATGAATTCTTAGTGCTTCTGTATTTTGAAATCTTTTGTTTATAAACAATTTTTCCCCACAACTGTTTACATTACTCCTGTTTATCCAACATAGTATAGATTTCTAGTCTCTATGGTCAAAATCTAAAAGCACTTAGTGCTTTTAGCTAGTTCACTTATTCAGAAGTGTTTTAAATTATGAGATATCATCTTGCATGCTTCATATCACAAGGGACAGAGAATGCTTGTCCTCTAGTCACTGGAACCTGTGTATACTGGACATAGTGCCAAGTTCTTGAAGTCCTGAATCAGGATGCAAGCACAGTGATCTTTTCTTTGTACGTTATCTTGTGTGCTAACAAATGTTCGAAAACTGAGCTTGGTAGGATTTCCTTAACTTTAGGAGCTTATTAAACTGCCTAAATTTCACTGCGTTTCCATTCTCATGGTCATTGGGATACCAAAGAGGAAAACCTATGCTTTCCAGATGGATAAAGATAACAATGCTGCAATAAAAACATGTTTCCTTTTCTTTTCCTGCCTTACAGAAAACTAATGAGAATTAAAAGTGAAGTCAATTGCTTTTACGGACAAAAATTCATGTCTCCAGGGAAGATCATATGAAAATAGCACATGGAAAAAAGAGCTTTAAGAAGTATAATGTTCTCCTTTGTGACAGTATACTGCTTGTTTGTTTGTTTGTTTGTGTTTTGTTTGTTTGTTTGTTTTCCAGAGATGTAGCAGAAGAGGGAGTTTGCCCTATCTTTTGTGACAATATCTTCAGTACTATCTAGAGGAGGATGAAGATATTTGCCATTACTTACCTATTTTTGATACCTAATTGGTCTGAACGTCTGTAAGAACTTTGCCTTAAATCTTTCTAAACAGGGAGCGCTTGAACTCATTGCTTTTCCCTCCTTTCCTCCTGATTGCCTTTCCCACCCTGAGAAAAGACACTTTCCATAAGGTATGATCTGTCTTAGTGAAAGGTGACCAAAAAAAATTGAGAACAAGTTATTGGAAAGAATATTTCATTATGATTCCAAAGAATTTTTATTCTGATCATATCAATACTTGATCCTTTCCCAGTACATAGATAAAGACAAGATGATATCTTGAGGAGTTTTTTCCTAAATCTACTCTCCTAAGAGCCTATAAAATATGGCTAGATGGAAATGTTCAGATGAAAATAGAGTCAACAACCATTTCACGAGCTTTAAATATTTTGTAGGATAATTTGGATAATTCCTCTCCCCACTGTAATTTTAAAAGGAATTGGCTTAAGATGAAACATTTTAGTTCCTTGACATAATTTAATTTTAATTTTTTGTTTGTTTGTTTTGAGTTATTTCACCATCATCTCTAAGAATCTCTTTGAGGGAAAAATTGCCTGTAATCTTGGTACTGAAGCAGAGGGGATTTTCCCTTTCTTTCATCACCTTCCAAACTGAATTCATAGATTCACAGAATCAGTTAGGTTGGAAGGGACCACAATGGGTCATCTGGTCTGACCTACCTACTCCAGCAGGGTCATCCTAGAGCTCAGCATTTCTTCCAGATGGTTCTTGAATACTTCCAGTGAGGGAAAATCCATGACCTCACCAGGCAATCTGTTCCAGTGCTCAATGACCAGCACAGTAAAGAAGTTTTTCCTCGTATTCAGGTGGAACTTCCTGTGCATCAGTTTTTGACCGTTACCTCTTGTTTTATTGGTTTCCACAAGTGAGAAGAGTCTGGATCCATCATCTTGGCACCTCCCATTCATGTACTTGTATACATTAATGAGGCTCCCTCTCAGTCATCTCTACTTGAGACTGAACAGGTCCAACACCCTCAGCCTTTCCTCATAAGTGAGGTGTTCCAGTCCCTTAACCATCTCTGTTGCCTTCCACTGGACCTGCTCCAGGAGCTCCACGTCCCTCTTGTACTGAGGAGCCCAGAACTGAACAGAATACTCCAGATGTGGCCTCACAAGGGCTGAGTAGAGAGGCAGGGTCACCTCCCTTGACCTGCTGGCAATGCTCTTCTTAATGCATCCCAGGATTGCCCAGGGATGTGGTGGCTGCCCTGACCCTGGTGGTGTTCAAGACCAGTCTGGATGAGGCCTTGTGCAACTTGATCTACTGAGGAGGTGTCCCTGTCCATGGCAAGGAGGGTTGGGACTAGATGATCTGTAAGGTCCATTCCAACCCTTAAATTCTACGATTCTATGATTCCATTGGCCTTCTTAGCCACAAGGACACACTGTTGACTCATGGGCAGCCTGTTTTCCACCAGAACACCCAGGTCCTTCTCCACAGAGCTGCTCTCCAGCAGATCAGTGCCCAACCTGTACTGATGCTCAGGGTTATTCTTTTCCAGGTACAAGACCCTGCACTTGCCCTTATTGAATTTCAGTTAGTTCTGCTTTGCCCATCTCTCCAACCTGTTGAGGTCCCTCTGAAGGGCAGCATAGCCCTCTGTCCCCTCATCCAAGTCATTGATGGATAAGATGAACAAATCTGGGCCTGGTATGGAACCCTGGGGGACACCACTAGTGACAGGCCTCCAACTAGACTCTGTGCCACTGATCACAACTCTCTGGAATCTGCTGCTCAGCCAGTTCTCAATCCATACTTCTTCATCCAACCCACAGTTCTTAAGTTTCCCAATGAGGATGTTGTAGGACACAGTGTCGAAAGCCTTGCTAAAGTCAAGGCAGACAATGTCCGCTGCTCTCCCTTCATCCATCCAGACAGTTGTTTCATCATAGAAGGCAATCAGCTTGTTCAAACATGACTTACCTTTAGTGAACCCATACTGACTACTCCTGATCACCTTCTTGTTGTCCATGTGGGCACAGATGGCCTCCAGAATGAGGTGTTCCATTACCTTTCCAGGGACTGAGGTGAGGCTCATTGGCTGGTAGTTCCCTGGATTCCCCTTGCCCTTTTTGAAGACTGGGGTGACATTTGACATCTTTCAGTTTTCAGGCACCTTTCTTGATCTCCATGACTTTTCACAGATGATTGTGAGCAGCCTGGCTACAATGTCTGCCAGCTCTCTCAGCACTCGTGAGTCCACACAAGTCCATTAGGGCCCGTGGACTTGTGGATATCCAGCTTAATTAGGTGTTCTCTGATCCAAGGGAAGGTCTTTTTCCCCACCTTCATTCAGCCTGGTCTCTTGGGTCAGAAATCCCTGCAGGCTGATCTTATTCTTGAAGACTGATGCAAGGAAACCATTCAATAACTCTGCCTTCTCTGCATCCTCTGTTATCAGGGTCCCCTCTCTGTTAACTAGTGGGCCCACATTATCCTTTGTTTTCATTTTGGTATTTAAGGATTTTAAAAAGCCCTTTTTGTTATCCTTAATATCCTTGGCCTGATTCAATTCTAGGTTAACTTTGTCCTTTCTCATCTCATATCTACCTGCTCTGGCCACCTCTCTATATTCGCTCCAAGTTGCCTGACCCTGCTTCCACCTCCTATGCATTTCTTGCTTATGTTTCAGTCACAACTGTTGTTTGTCTTTGAGGGGCAAGCTAGACAACATGAAGCAAATGTGACCCTTACTCAGTAAGATTCAGACTAGCTATGGGTGAGTATCTAGCTTACACAAGGTAACTCAGGCCGCCCAAGGTAGGCAGGGAATCATAGAATCATAGAATGGTTTTGGCTGGAAGAGGCCATCAAAGGTCATCTAGTTCCAACCCCCCTGCAATGAGCAGAGATGCCTTCCATTAGACCAGGTTGATCAGAGCCCTGTCCAGCCATTCCACAGATGGGGCATCTCTGGGCAACCTGTTTCATTGCTTCACCACCCTCATCATTAAAACTTTCTTCCTTTTACCTACTCTGAATTTACTTTCCTTTAGTTTAAAACCATTAGCCCTTGTCCTGTCACAACAGGCCCTATTAAAAATTTGTCCCTATCTTTCTTGTAAACCCCATTCAAGTACTGAAAGGCTGCATTTAAGGGCTCTCTGGACTCTTCTTTTCAGCAGGCTGGACAACCCCAACGCTTTCAACTTTTCTTAATAGGAGAGGTGCTCCCTCTCTCTGACCACTTTTGTGGCCCTCCTTTGGAGATGTTACAACAGATTCATGCCTTTCCTGTACTGGGGGTCCCAGAGCTGGATGCAGTACTTCAGGTGGGGTCTCATCAGAGCAGAGTAGAGGGGCACAGTTCCTTCCCTTGACCTTCAGGCATAATAAGTAACGAGCGAGTTTTATGTTCCTCACAAAGAGCAGCCTTGTACTGAGCATAAGGGATGCAAGTCACTTAAGTGTGTCTCTGGAGGTCAGACATCAGACTCAGGGCTGCTCATTAGCTACTGCCACTTCCTTGGGATGCCAAACCCTGAAGAGCTGTGTCAACTTCTTGCAAAGAGGCCTCTTGACTGTGGAATTTAGCTACTCTCTTCAGATAGTCAGCCACAGAAAGCCGCAGCTAAAAATTGCCTTTCTGAGGTCTGATTAAAATCCTGAAATAAATCTATCACCACTGTTATGAAGTAAAAAGTGAGGGTTTTTATTTATTTATTGACTTTAAGTCTAGTTGGTGTCTACAGTGTCTCTACAAAATCAGGACACAACAAACAGGATTCGGTTTGCGATAAAGGCCTTCAAATTTAAATGCCTTCCTGGATGTACCCATGTGTTCTATGGTGTCTAGGCTGCCCTAACTAAAAGAAGGTCTAGTCATAAGTGGGGAAGCCTGGAAACAGAGATTTGTCATGTCCTACACCTGTGGCTGTGCACGTCAATCATCCTTGGGCTCAGGGAATTTTAAATTTCAGCCTTACTTCTGAGATTCACAGTGTCTAACTCAGAAAGAAATAGAAAAATTCACTGTATACTTATGCTATTAAACTCCTCAGATATTAACATTATCTGTGACCCCTGCCCATAGAAATAGCATTATTGTTAAAGTGAAAGAGCACCAGATGTATGACTGGTCCACTACAAGAAATTTTTATACTAAATTAGAAATTACTGTACAGTTTCGTGTAGAAAATGCCATTCCCTAATAATGATGTTTTACTGATAGAAAGTCACATGAAAGCATCTTCTTTCACTTAGAGAACAGGTCCTTTGGGTCTACCAGATAATACAAACTAAATATTCTATATTTTAATTAATATATGTGAAATTTATTAGAAATGTAAACAAATAAACCACACTATTTGAAAATCAAATACTACTAACACAAATCTGCTCCTTTTGGAATGCTGCTCAACTTTTGGGGGTTTTGGCACATTTTATACAGAGACCTTAAATATCTGTGGAATATGATACTCATCATAATCACTATCATAAAATGTTGAATAATGTGTTCATTGTTTCTTTCAGTCAGCCATTGATATATCTTGTTACCAAGGTGGGTTGATATTAATAAAATACAACACTTACTACTGAGGTACACAGAGTTCTGCGCAGCTGTGCTTACATAGCTTAAGCAATAAAAAAAAGTCATTCACTGGATCACCTAAATATAATTGTATATAATTATGGCACATGACATTATCAGTTGCAACAAGGGTAAACATTTTCTGCAACAACCTTAATCTAGTTAAAATAGATTTGCATACTTTTAAAATCTGCAACTGCTTTGGCATATTAGTTGGCTGCCACAACATGAACTTTATTTTCTATTAGAGAGAACCAACACTCTCTTCCATGATTTAAATTAGTTACTCAGGAAGAATTACTTGCATTTCCCTTCCATTCATTTTCTCTCTAGGCTGCGCATTCATATTGATGTGGTCTTTGAGATGGTAAAATGAAACAGAGAATATATTTTCCTTCATGGAAAAAAAACCCCTGGAAAATATGTTTGCTGTTTCTGCTAAAGTTGCTCCAAGGTAAATAATGTTAGGTTTTGATCATTGTAAATAAATGCATATTGTTTTCATTGACACTTGGAAGTTTTTCTGATGAAGGATTATTTTTGAAGAAAGGATAAGCCTCCTGGAAGAATTTAATTTTTAAATTAGTGTTAGCCTAGGGAAAAGTTTACAGAAATTAACAGGACTCCTAAAACTATCATTCTCTTTGAGACAAATTAGAGATATTTCTTTTTGTTTGTTCTCATCTGGTAATGACCATGCAGAAAATGATGAAGCAAACCAGAAATTCCTTTCCATGTGAATTCTGACTTTCATCTGCAAAACATTCTAAGCTCCTGCAGTACAATTCAAAGAACATTCTGGAGTTATTTGAGAAAGCCATAAAATATCATGATGACTTTGCTTCACTCAACATAGAGAATTTTGTTATGAGTTTAGGCTAAAACTTCTTTTGAAGAACTTCAAAACATCAAAAGAATTCTAGGAATAAAAATATGTCTGGGGTTCCATTTAGTTTGTTCTTATTCCTGTAGAGACAAACAGATATGGAGCAGAGACTTGTCATATAAAAGTTTTCTGTCAACAGCATAGTTATTTGATATACTCTGTAATTGCTGAGATGATCTGTTATGCTTGCATGCACCCATTGGAATGGATATTTGTTTCTTCTAAAAAATGCACGTTTGTAACTGGGGGATGTACTCAAGAACTTTCAGGATTTTCGTTTCTTTTGACAGGTCTGGGGTCTATGACTTCAGCTATAACTTGTTGCATTTGCTAGCAGCCACTAAGGTACCATTAGTCAGTTTCACTTTTAGTCACGTTTTTGGAGCTGACCTGTACTTTTCCATTAAGAGCTAATTTTAATCAAATTTGCTTTTTGTTTTGCAGAAACATATCCAATATTACTTAGCTCGACTGCACTTTAATTCCATTGTCACATTTCCAATTTTTATATTAGCTCCTCCATACAGATGCAGACAATAAAATATCAAGAAAACCCCAACTGTACTCCAGAGTGTAGTTTTATTTAATATCTTTTTATTTGCAGTAAAATACACAATATTTAGGAAATTCAAATGACTGGTTAACCTGTACTGAGTTTTCATGATTTCAAAGGCTGTCTGGGAGATAACTGTGTATTTGCCTGAGAATAAAATGTTTTGGAAGGACTTAATATTTTTGTATGGGTGCACAAAAGCACAAAGACATTCCTTTGAAAAGAATCAGAAAGCAGGTAACGTTCTTCTGAAAAGCTTGCACATGTACTTCCAAAGTTGGAAAATACTAGAATGCTCAGTAAAGAATTTTTATCATCTAGTATATCTTTAGATATTCAGTATGCCTTTGGTCATAGCTTTAGTCATGCTGGCAGACTCCTTGCATGTGACAGTGAGAAAGAGATTTGGCACCTGGAATGTCAGTAGTTAAGTGAAGCACCATGTGTAGCTCAAACACTAATGCTAACTGCTTAATGTTAACTGACTTTTAAAACACTGTCTGACCTGGAATATATCTGTTTCTTTTTTTTTTTTCCCCATTAATGTCATAATGGAGGTCTTAATAGACTTTCGTTAGAGCTACCCTGACATCTCAGTTGTGTCATCATACAGGCCAGGCTTGGGCTGATGTCATATTGTAACAGTATATTCTCATGTTAGTTTAGCATGAGATCATACTTTAAGCATAAAATGGAGTGTAAACAAAATAATATAACCCATTAGTATATACCAGTAGGCAAGTATCATGTTATAAATCATAAGTAAATACATTTAAAATATTTTATCAACCTGTCTTTCTTAAAAATCAGTCAGAACACTTACGAAATTTGATTCATGGAAACCCAGAATCACAGAATGGTTTGAGTTAGAAGAGACCTTAAAGCTCATCTAGTTCCAACTCCCCCTCTATGGGCAGGGATGTCACCCACTAGATCAGGTTGCTCATGGCCCCATCCAACCTGGTCTTGAACACTTGCAGGTGTGAAGTAGGCATATTCATTAGTAGAAACACTGTAATTTAAAAACCAATATGCATTCTTGACAATTTTGCCAAAACATTATTTTTAGGCTCGATGAGATATTAGAAAGAGGTACGAATAATGTATTTCCTAAGCATTGCTGCCACAGAGAAGAAAATCACTAAAATGCCCACAGATCCTTCAGTAGTCACTTTAAAAAATGTTTTTATCGGGTAGAGGGTCATGCCTGGGGCACATGCTGAAATAATGTGCATAATGCAGAGGGGATAATTTATAATATTTCCAATTCTATTTTAAAATGTCTTTTTTCTTTGTTTGTTTGTGTGTTTGGTCGGTTGGTTTTAATCCCAGAATCCTCTTTTATTCAGTGTCTTAAGGCTTTGCTCTGACATGTTGCAAAAGTGAAAAAGTAGGCCAGGACTCAAATGTTGGATCCAAACATATGGAAATTTTGGATTCAGAACTACTGCATAGTTAGAAATAGGTCCTTCTTTCCCTCACATATTGAAGTGAAACAGCTGTGAAGAAACACTGAGCTTTGATGGATAAGATAGAGATGTCTGTGATTTAATTGAATTGGAATCTGTATCTAGTCTGCATTTAGATTCTAATATTGATCCAATGTCAATACACATCCACATTTAACCATTTTTTTGAATTCTTGAGTTAATGTCACTGCAGAATGTTGCCTTTTCCAATTGAAACTTACTAACTTAGCATGCAATGATACTTAACAGTATGACAGATACTTGATAGTGATTTCTAGTTAAAGATGTAAAGCAAAAGTAGCACTGAAGTTTCATTTTGAAAACTGAGGTATTTCGAGTAATTTCTGTGTTGATGTTTTTTTGACATTACTGTAAGAATTTATGATTGTTACCATATAAAAGCAGTTAGTCAAGCTGCTAGTACTTCATGTGTTATCATTAATATTTTCTTGGCATAAATTAACTCTTTAGTGTATACATTTTCATCTTATATGAAGGATTTGTGATGTGATTGCAAAAAATTCTGATAGTTTCAGTAAGAGTTTTATGGACTGTACGCATAGCATAAAGCTCTCTTGCTCTAGTAATTAAAGCTTATTTAGCTGTCTTGTTTTATTATTTAAAGTTTTGACATTTTGAACTTTTACCACAATAATTTAAGTTTAATAATTTTTTTTCTTAAATATTTTAAGTTGGCAGATAATATCGTATTTCCAAAATAATTTTCAGTGTAAGATTGAGCAAATAGACTGTAAGCAATATGATGATGCCATACCAGAAATAAACTAAGGAAACTGGAGTTTGAGATGAAGATCTCTTTTAGGGTGTAAGTTTGAAGCAGAGATAGATATGGATTCTCATGACATGTGACTACCATATTGTTGTTCATGAGCACTGCATTTGTTTAGCTTCTTAGATTATAATGGCAAAAAGTTTCTCTATAATGTGAATAATTCCCTCTCAGAAGTCTAGAGATGTATTTGTCCTTTTATCAAGAGATGCAAAAAAATACATTTATTAAAGTATCTGCAAAACATAAGAAAATTGTCATTGTAATTTTTATTTGTTTTTATGTATTCTTTTTCTGATGTGAATAGCCTATTCAACTGAGTGAGGTTTACCTTTCTGCCTTGCTGTTCTGTTTCAGATGCTGACATTCAATCAACACATGAAATTTATTTCCTTTCCAAGTCAGAGACATGTGAAATATAAATCAAATTCTTCAGAAGTGTCATGCTGAGTAAATATACACAAAACACTCTTGAAGAAACTATCATCACTCCTTTAGGAGTTTCACCACTAAGAGAAGGTAGGTATTTGAAAAGTGTGCACTTGGTCATACTATCTCTTCATACTCCTTGGAATTAAATTCTACTCTTTTGATATTTTAATATATTGAGTCTTTTTCAAAATAATGCAAACCTTGAGAAAGGGGGTTCTCTTTTTGCAGGAGATAGTTCTGTTTGTCAGAGTACCCATCAACCAGTAAAAAGAAAGAAAAACATAAAATAATTATTTTTATGAAGTATGCAAGAACATACACATTTCTTAATGAATATTGGTGAAAATGTCATTTAAATGATACTCTAATTTTTGATCTCCTAAGCAATTTATAGTGAAATATATTTACAATTTATGAAGTGAATACGACATTGTCTAAGAGTAATTTCCAGGCTGACATTGGTCAAAAACTTGAAGGAGTTGGGCTGGGGTTTTTTTTACCCATTTTCACTTGTATAAATTGTAAAAGTAATGGAGTGATGTCAGGCCAGAGATGTAAGAAAAGTTCTGTGGTCATTACATCCATTAAAATAATAAGTTCATAGAAATGGTGGCTGACGTTCTAGCCACAAGCTCACAGCTTATACAGGAGCAGTAGTAGAGACTAAGTCTATGTAGACTGTACCAGGTAACAACACACCTGAAAATATTTGGAAACATGAACTTAACCATCAGTAGTAATTTAGTGCTGTTTTGGTTGTTTTGGGTTTTTGTGAGAGAATAAAAAAGATCTTCAGTATTTTGCTGCCCTTCAGTGAAAACTCGAGGGTTTTTTAGGATCCTGGGAATTAAGACAACATGCATTTCCTAGCTGGATAGAAATTAACCCAACATAGATGGCTTCAGTCTTTCACTAACATAAAATACTGCAAAAGAGACACAAAAAGCAAATAAACAAAATTTAGTGTGGTCCTTGGGGCAAAATTTGATTCATAGCTATGAGAATATGAAAAATACCTTTGTTTTTCCATGCTATTCCTTGGTTTATTGCACCATTTGGCTCTACTAGCTGGTCTCAAAGTTCCTAATATATGGGAATTGCTTTCTGTTTAGTCACTGCTATACCATAGCTGGCAAAAGAGAACTCAACTGCAACAGAGAGTTGCAATCACCTTAACACTGATCCATTGTTCAAACTATAATGTGTTATTATTGCCAGACTGTGTTAGAAAACTACATCTATATTTTATTAGCACAATTGCATATGTTGTGTCATCTGTGGAATATGAATCACAGAATTTAGATGGGGTGTGTTGACAGGCCATTCCACAAACAGTGAAGAGCTGCTTCACACACAATTTCAAATGAATCTTTAATTTGGTTGTTAATTTGTTGACAAATATTATATACCTGGCAAGAACTTGTAGGCACTTGCAGAATCAAAATGCATCTATGTTCCTCCCTGCAACAGTATCCCTAGCTTCTTAGTTGCTGTTTCTGAATGGTTTGGGTTATGGTTTTGCTGTATTTCTCACTATGACATCGTATCTTTTGGGATACATGACGTAATGAGAGTCATCTGCTTGTTAAAATCCATAATTTAATAATAAGATGATAATTTTACCTAGCCTTTAACCTACAGAGCTGACTTCTCATACACTAGCTCACTTTATGTAACTCATTGCCAAAGAACTTGACATCTAGTCTTCTCAAAGCACATCCTGGACTTGAAGTGCTATGGTGTGCTGGCATATGTAGGAAAGAAAGGAACTAAGATTTTGTTTGCAAAATATCTGTCTGCTACTGGTGATCATTCATTTGTTATTAGTACAGGATTGATCCACAGATGTAAACCTAAAATCATTTTCCTCTCATTAGATTACAGTATTTATGAAATTTATGAAATGTGCTGAGATACAGTAGGCATAGCTGGTAGCAAAAAGTCATTAACTTGCTGGAAATATTTCAGCAGAGAGCCATCAGAATGGCTGGGGCTGGAGCAGTTGATGTAGGAAATGCTGCCGAGAGAACTACTTTTTCTGTCTGAGAAAGGGAAGGCTAAGGGAGGATCTTGTTGCTGCCTTCAGTTACCTAATGTCTGGTTATAAGGAAGTTGAGGCCATGCTCTTTTTGGAAGTGTACAGTGAAAGGACAAGAGGCAATGAACAAAAGCTGCAATAACAGAAATTCCAAATAGATATTAGGATTTTTTATTTTTTTTTTAAATATATAATGAGAGTCATCAAACACTGAAACAGACTGCACAGACTGAGCAATTTTCATCCTCGGAGATGGTAAAAACTTGACTGTAGACAGCCCTGGGAAAGCTGGTTTAAATTTGAGTCTGGTCTTGCTTTGGGCTGTGGGCTGTATCAGAGGTCCCTCCTCACTTATATTATCCTGTGATCCTATGAAAATCAATATATGGATATCAAGCAAGATGGAAAGCTGATTTTGAGTAAAATGATATTATTTTTTTCACTGCTGTGCTTACAATAGAATGGACAAAGTGGAGGTCATTGGTTAGACTTGCCATGTAAATTTTCAAGACTGTGGGCTGGTATCCAAACTGAAAGGAAAAAATTATTCAGCAACGAGTCTAAATCTTTGGCAACAGCTCTATAATCCATTTGTTGGCTGTTTATTTTTCTGTAGATGTAGATTAGTTTGCCTGAGCCAAAGATCTTAGAAATTAATGTGTAAATATGTGTTTTAACCTGTTTGCCAGTAAAAGAAACAAAGTAAAATGAAATCGATGCATCAAGGAGAGATTCATTGATGTGAGTCGCCTCATCTTCAAAACAGCCAGGAAAGAGCAGAAATACCCCTAATGTGTTTTCATAGAGCAAAAGTGGTATAAATTGTGGGCTGTTTCTCTCTATTAGATCTGATTTTTCTGTGATTTTATTTTCAGATATTTTACTCCACAAGGTTTCTTTTGAACATAAAATATATTAGATGAATCTGAAATATGACACACAGAACAGCACAGTCTACTTTCCTGTATGCTTTTACTAGTTTTCACCTACTTCCCTTTTCTGCTTCTGTGTGTAGAACCTTAACAGTAGGAAAATGTTTTCCCACGAAAATACTTGATGTGGATGAAGAAAGAAAACATAAGCCTCACCAACTGAACATGAATTAATGGTATCTCTACATCTTAAATGTTTTTTTCAAGTACTCTAGAGAATTAAGCCTGTCAGATACAGACATGCATGGAAGCAGCTTGGCAAGATGATTGTGGAGTGATACTAACAGCTGCAGAGTTCAGAAGTGCAAACAGCTTTGGAATGGTGTAGTAGACACCTGGCTCTGTCTGAAGTCAGTGGGTCAAGGTCTCTCCTCTTTTACGTTGATCTTTTGTCCAAGTGTTTGGAATGGAAGTGACGTGCATACGTGAATCATTTCTCCATTTTTTTGAAAGAACAACAGATCATCACGTCCCTGTGCATGCAATTACCAAATACCACACATGAAGAACTGGGCAATTAGTCAGCATGAGATTGTTTTTCTCAGTGTAAAATATGCTGGATCTTATGCTGTATTTATCTTTCTGGATATACGAGGTTTCACAATACAAAGGAAGACAGAAGAGGAAATTCACATGTGCCTATTCAGACACATACTAAGGTTAACACTGAACCAGAGAGGGAGGGAATTTGAAGCTGAAGCATAGGCACAGCTGTGAAAATGCATCCTGAGAACATGGCTGTAGAGATGTTCTGGGCTCCTGGATCAGGGGAGACATGACAGGAGCTTCCTAGAGGGATCTGGGGCTTCTGAGGTGGGAACACTGGAACAAACTAGTCCTCCCTGCCACTATTACATGCATTTCAATAGGATGGAAGATCCAGATTCCTTGTGTCTTGATAGCTCCCACAACAAAGGCTCCTGAGATCTCTGTGGAATTCTCCTCCTCTCATCCTGGGGAGGGGCTGATCTGGTGAAGGGATATGGACACTGACAGTCCTCCTTCAGCTGATGTATGGTAGAATAATACATCAAGTCATTTGGAGAAAGGGTGTGTCAAAGGCACTCAGTAAAAGTAGCTTTTGCTTGGACACTGTCAAAACACAGACCTTCTGTGACCTTGATCGTTTTTTCTGCAGTATAAACTGCATCTGTAGCCGTCAGAAAAATCCCTGGAAATACTTCCAGCACTGGATGGAAAAGCTCAAGATTAAAGAACCTTTCACATCTGTTCTCTGTCACCAGCTTAAATTTAACCTATGACAGTAATGAGTGAAAGTCCACGTGCTGTTTGGCCTGGTAAAGACTTTGTAGTCATTTGTGTATATCACAAACGGCGTTAATTGGCAGCTGTGTCAACAGCCTCTTTGAAGGAATTGGGAGTTCATTAAGCACATGGACAGAGTCGGTCTTTCCCTGGTTAAAAAATACCCCTTTCATACGAGGCACTTAAAAGACAGAGTAGCATAGGGAAATAGCGTGGGGAAATGTGCCAAGATATTGCCTGGTTTCTAGCCATGGCAGTAGTTGCATTGCTAAGGAATCACTCTCATTTGGCTGCAGTCACGCAGCTCTCCTGCCTCCAATGCACAGACGGGTGACAAGAGCTGTACTCCCTCAGCCAGGGCAGACACCTGCCAACTGAGCTCTGCTTTCACCTAGCTCCAGGCAAAAGCAGAAATTCCTGCCTGAAACCAAAAGAGAAAAAATCTCTAAATCCTTTAAAGCTGTTACTGTAAGGCATTTTCTCTTTCACTGTCCTTGTTTCTGCCACATTTCTATAGTTGCAAACTTAATTTGTGAAAACAGCTTAAGCCCTTGGAAAAGCTCTCACATGCTACATTTGAATTAATTTCATTGAACAGTTCTGTATTTAAAGTTTCATTCTGTCTTCTATATTTGAGGCACTCACCCATGGGCTCTTCATTAAATGATTGCACATAAACATGCACTAATGAGAGGCACCGCTTTATGTCTGTTTCCCCTGTCTAGATCCTTTACTTCACAATTGCATTTTTTCAGTTATTCAGTGTAAAAGTACCTACACTACCTATGTAGAGTTTGTTTTCCAGAACTGGAGCTTACTGAAAAGTGTGTTTATTGAAAGTTTTGGTGTACTGAATCTAATGGTCTAGTAACGACAGTAGGGTTGGACTCGATGATCTTTGAGGTCTCTTCCAACCTGGTTGAATCTATGAGTCTATGATTATGTCAGCCCTGTTTCCCATTGCTCCTCACTGAATACTATATAGACTTACTCTAGAAAATCAGTCAGTCCCATGAGTGATACCCCTAAAAGATATCTTATGTAGATTTTTTAAAAAAAGATTGCTGATTCCACCTGTGTTTGTGAATCATCACATTCCTAACTTGTTTGTGGAATGCTATAATCATAGGTTTTGCTAAGGGAAAGGGAAGACAATAGCTGTACTGAAAGAGACAATGGACAACTGTTAGTATAATAGCAGGCGGGATCTGCATAAATTGAGGAATTTTTCTAACTCATTCCACCGCATTTCTATGGGTTCTCAAGAAAATTGCTTTCATTTCTATGCCTACATGCTGGCCCATATATTTCTATTGTGGTTTAACCCCATCTGGAACCTAAGCTTCACATAGAGGCTCACTTGCTCTCCCCTGGTGGGATGGGGTGGGAATCATAAGGGTCAAAGTGAGAAAACTCATGGGTAAACTCATAAAGAGAGTTTAACAGGTAAAACAAAAGCTGTGCATGCAAGCAAAGCAACGTGAGGAATTCATTCACCACTTCCCATGGGCAGGCAGGTGTTCAGCCATCCACAGAAAACAGGGTCCATTGTTCCTTACAGTGACTTGGGAAGACAAACACCACCACTCCAAACATCTCTCCTCTCCTTCTTCTTCCTCCAGCTAGATATACTGAGCATGACACCACATGGTATGGAATGTCCCTTGGGTCAGTTGGAGTCAGCTGTCCTGGCTGTGTCCCCTCCCAACGAATTGAGCACCCCCAGCCTCCTTGCTGGTGGGGGTGGTGTGAAAGGCAGAAAATGCCTCCACTCTGTGGAAACGGTAACTAAAACATTCCTGTGTTAAGAATATTGTTTCCAACACAAATACAAAACATGGCTCCATACCAGCTACTATGAAGAAAATTAACTCTACGTCAGCCAAATCCAGCACAATCTCTTTGCTGCACCCCCTCTGACACTCCCATAAGCAGAAATGCACTACTGTGAGCCATATGAGATAAATGGGATTGCTGCCTGATGGGGAGCTGGTGGTACTGAAAAACAGGTCACAGACAGAAGAAGCATCCTAAAATCAGCACAATTACCTGCAGATACAGGGAAGGAGATGAAGGTCAAAGACAGAGAACTTGGTTTTTTATTTAGCATGGATAACTCATCTTGCATAGTGGTTTCTCTTTTATTTTATGCTTTTTATCTCCAAATGAATAATACCTATTATTGTGCTAGTACTGTATGCCTGATGTTTTTAAAAAAACTCCTACCTTCCAGTGGATGGTGGATGTAGTATTAACAACTGACTTGATAATCTGTATCAGATTCAGCCCTGGTCATGGGGGTTGGACTAAATGATCTCCAAAAGTTCTTTTCAACACAAATGATTCTCTGATCTATAGACAGTAAGAGAGTTGCCATTGTGAGAAATAAAGATCCATAAATTATTTGTCCCAGCTGTGAAGCATTTTGTAGATAAGTGAAAATGTGTCTTTGTTCCCTCATAAAACTATATTACTGTATAAATAAAAGCAGGAGAGAAAGCTATCAAACCACTGTTTTAGTGTGGGATCACTTTAGCAGTTTGATTTTCTGTACATTATAGCTACAACTATATTTCAATAAAAGTATAGTTTGATTCATTTGCTTAAACCACAAGAATAATTCTTTTAATCTTCTCCATTAAATACAAAACTGTGACACTGTGTAGTTCTCTATCTGCTGGATTTTTCTTTTTTCTTTTAAGTGGAAAATTCCACTGTAAAAATCAGCCAAATTTAGTATTAACATTTTCCTTAAGCTTATATGTTATTTTTATTTTTATTTTCTGTAAGTAAACACTATTCTTGGGACTAACAGTCCAAGGACCACAAACTGGACAGGATATCACTGGCCACTGTTTCTCAGCAACTGATCCAAAATTTGAGTTCTTGGAGGAAAACAAGTAACTGTAATGAGAATTCACTGTTATCTACTAAGAACAAAACATCTTAGTTTCCTGAAATCTTGAACATGGGAACAAGCTAGGGCTGAAAAATTCCAAAAGGTTACACAGTGGCCACTGATAGTAGTTTATGATTTTTTCTTTATTTTTCCAACTCAAACTAAAATTTCAGCCAAGAACTTTAAAAGTGATACATGCATCTTAATTTCCCAGTGTTCAGCTTCTTCTGTCTTGAAGAATCTTGGTTTTAGAAGTGAAATAGCACATTTTCTAATGATTTAAATCCTTATGCCTAAATAGTGATAAATGACACAAATTAGGACATTCAGAGTCACTAGCAATTTCAGAAAGTCCTGAGAATAAAGTATTGCTTTCTAATAAAATTTTTCCCATGACCTACTAAAGCAATTGTGCAGTTACTACCTCCTTATCTATATTGGTTTTAGGAAATTCAATGCCCAGAGGAGATAACGTATTGGATTAATTATATGTGAAACATATAGAGGGATTTTGTTTCATACTGGAACTATAATGCCTTCCTATGATTATTAATACATAAATGCTCCTTAAAAAGTCCCCCAAATGATAAAACAGGGCTTACATTTTCTTTCACGTCTCATGCCAAAGCCTGTAGAACCAGGAAGAATGGGGATACCACTTTCTTGATTGCCTTAGAGACTTAGTGGCCTGCACTTCTTTAATTTTCAGCAGAACTTAAACTTCTAAATTATATGATGTTTGTGGTCTTTTACATTGTGTCATTGTCAGAATCTGTGGACACGTGTGGTTAGTTTCATGAAGTTCATTTGTTAGCCAGTATGAAGTGCAATACAATGAGGTTATGTCAGCTAAATAAAAATGGCAAAATTTTATTCAAGTATTTTTTAATAAAAATCTGTCAGACTATTCCCTCTCTGGAGTTCATTCATGTAAAGAAAACAGCTAATATTTTAGACCCATACCTAATAGGGAAAAAAAAATAATTTCTAAATCTGGAATAAGATAAATGCGGATACAATCCTTTGGGGCTTTGTTCCTGTTTCCTGTATAAAAGCTGTAATTTCTGTAGTATCCTTCCACTTCTTATGGCTTATGTCTAGACATAAATTGACCATAAACCAATATTAATATTGTATATTACCCTGTTTAAGGGTTTTTGTTTGGCATCAGGAAAGAACTTTGAACACTTTAATGGTACTTTCTGTAGCACAGTAGTCGTGAATGAGTTTATTTTAATGTAGGAATAAATTGGTTACTGAAGGTATTTTTATTATGCATCTCCTTGTAATTTCTGCCAAATAAACAAAATATTCCTTACATAATTGGCCTATTAGTCTGTCACGTTCTAACTACTTTTTCTATGCTGAATTAAAAGGCCCATAAATCCTAAATTCTTTATTAGCTTGCTGACTTTGCAGAGTTTGATGGTAAATAAACTGGCATGGCATTAAAGCCCCTTATTGAAGGAAGACAATATGTCTTTTTGTATTGACTTCTGCACGATTCAATTTTCACTAAGCATCACCATGACCTTTATAACAGCACAGTGAACTTTAAAAGCCAGTTTGCATGTGGTGGTTAACTTTCCCTTGTATAAAGTGGTTTTACAAATTATGACCTAGCCTTTCCAGACTTGATAAATGTGCAGCTGATAGTCCAATAATGAAAATAAAAGGTCTTCAAAAATGCTCAGAGCTATAATTAAGCATTCTGAGAAGAGGTAGATTTATGGGATTAATTAGATATAAATGATTTTCCAGTTTCCTCTGCAAATTATTTCAGATTTTTTAAATGAATGATTCTTCTGCTTAGATAAAAAAAAAAGCCTTTTAGCCTTTAAGTATAACTTTGAAGTAGTAACTAAATTAACTTTGAATTGGCAAGTAAACAAACATAAGCTATCTATTACTATCACCCTAAATATTTCTTTTGAATCTTACATTGAACTTTCTGCGGTATCTGTGCTCATCTTCTGCTTCTTTGTCATGCAAATGGTAATGATGTATCAGAATGCTGCACTGCTGCAGGAACTAAGTTTACTCCTGCAGATGCTGAGTGTCAGAACTGATATTTATACAAAAAGGTAAATCAATATTGATTGGATCTGAATTTGGGATGTAGATGTTCAAAGACATGAGGTGCAAATTTCTTTCCTGTAGTCTTCACATCTCCCCAGGAACTATTGTGTAGCATAGTCAGAAAAGTGGTATCACTATCAATGCACTAGCTAGATGGTGGCTCACAATCATGTGAAAGGGCAAATCATGCCTGACAAATTTCATAACATTTTATGACACGGCTACAGCATTGGTGGAGAGCGGCAGAGCAACTGACATTGTCTACTTGGAATTATGCAAAGCACTGACACCATCCCACATGCCATCCTTGTCTCTACACTAGGAAAACATGGATTTGGTGGATAGACCACTCAGTGGATAAAAAAACCTGGCTGGATGGCCATAAGCAAAGAGTTGTGGTTAACAACTCACTGTCCACATGGAGACCAGTGATGAGTGGTGTCCCTCATGGATCGGTGCTACTATTCAACATCTTTGTCAGTGACATGGACAGTGGAATAGAGTTCAGCCTAGAGAAGAGAAGGATGCATGGAGACCTCATAGCAACTTTCCAGTGTTTGAAGGGGCCTACAGGAAAGCTGGAGGATTCTTAATTAGGAGCTGTAGTGATAGGACAAGGAGTAATGGGTATAAATTTAAAGAGGGGAAATTTAGATTAGATAGTAGGAAGAAATCTTTTACTGTAAGGGTGGAAAGACACAGGAACAGGTTGCCCAGGGAGGCTGTGGATGCCCCAGCCCTGGTGGTGTCCAAGGCCAGGTCGGATTGGTCTAGTGGGAGGTGACCCTGCCCACAGCAAGGAGGGTTAGATGATCTCTAAGGTCCATTCCAACACCTTATCATACTATGAAACTATGTGCAGACCATTTCCACTTCAATTTCACTCTTAAAAATGCTCTTCTGGAAGTCCCAATTTGAATAAAAAATGCCTACTAAATGCATTTTCAGCTTTTGCCTTTTTTTTTTTTTCAAACACAGGATGTTTTGGTTTGATTTTAAGTTTAGGTTTTGTTTTATTTAAGTTACTACTAAGACAAATGACTAAACTGTGTTGGAACAGAAAATCTACAAATGGGAGCCAAACTTCATGAGAGAATGCTTCCTTCTCACATGCTTTGTAAATCCAAACATACATGCAAAATACATGGAGATATTATTTCTGGCTATGTAAGGCAGATAGTGCAGGACAGATGTGTAAGCAGAAGAAATTTCTATCTGTGCTGCAAATTCTCTTTGATGTAAGTCTCACATAGTTTGTCAAGGTTTACTTCATTAAACTGTCGCAGTGTCTGAGGTTTAGTGGCGATGTACAAAGTTTTCTTTAGTACTGTGCTTATGATACATGCACAACATTTCTCAAATTTTTCATTGAATTCAGAACAAATCTCTCTTCCTCGGATGTAAACTTTTGGAAGGTGATTTTCTTTTCATTCTGCTTCCCTCTTATTCCCCATGAATATATAGGATTCAAACTAGCCCTGTCTGTAAAATAATAAGGGTCTTTACAGTAGGACTGTGTGATTTATGCCAGGCAATTAAAATCAATTCCTAACCTACATGAGGCACTAAAAACTGAATTGCTCAACACACTGGGCTGTTGAACACTGTGTGGTAGATTTTATTATACCATAAGTGCTTTACTATACTGTAAAAAGGATAATGTAATTGCTATATACATCTAATACATTCAATTAGGTAAGGATAATGTTTAATAGAGCTTTTTGTTGGTTTTAGTTGCAAATTGTGCGTTCAAAAGGGAAGATGGACTTGGGGAATTTCAGGGTACAAAGTGCTCTAAGTTATGACACACACTTCAACAACATAGCACCAAAACTATCTTGGAAGGATGTGGTTAGTGTGTGCTTCTGCATTGACTGAAGTGAGATGGCAGTCCTTAATTCATATTGATTCAGTCTGATAAC
>NW_008692946.1:318-18319 GCF_000695815.1 Acanthisitta chloris | reverse complement strand
TGTATATTTTTCCCAGCATGCAGCTCCTTAGACACAATCACATCAGGCTGTCTGTACCCTAAGAGCAAATCCAGGAAGGTTTCTACATTTCAAGATAAGACATGAGAACAGCCAAATATGATCACAAATTTTTACAGCAGCTGCATCATGCAGATCTTAAGTATTATTTTGTTACACCCCTGTGCAGCCTAGTGAAGACAAATTTCCCTACTTACCTATTATTTGCACAGAATCATGTAGTGCTATAGCAGTAGGACTGTGATAAATGCCCCAGATGTACCCTGGGTGTCTCCATGCACCCAGATGACAGATTCCCCAAGGTAAGTATCTGCCAAATCTTTGCCTAGAAGTAGTGCTTAGAACTGGGTACTGGAGTACCCAGAAGATCTGTTTTTGAGAATTGTTTATCCAATGCTGGCTAAAAGCTGCACAGAACAGCCCCAAGGACAGATGAATATCCTTTTCTTGTCTCTTTTTATTTCTGTTCTAGTCACCAGCCTTGACAGGCCAGTCAGACTCCCCGATTTCTTCCTTAATCCAGCATCTCTATGGTGTGAGAATCTTTCATGCTATATTTCACCACTGCAAAGAGCTAGGGTTTTTTTTGGGGAGGTGCCAGGCTGGGGTATCGTTCAGCTAATGCCTATTCAGTTCGGTCCTTTAGGATTTCTTCCTGCACTTGCCTTTATCATTTCTGGCTCTCACCTTACTGCCTAAGGATTTAACCCTAGTGGGTTTGATAGTAATGAAGAAAAAAATGAAGAACATATTATATATTTGCAGCAAAGTAGTGCATGAAATAAACCCAGTCTTTTCTTTAGGACTAATTTTTTAATGGGCACTGACTGCATGTTTGCATAGTAATATGTGCAATTTATAGCATTTCCTCTGGAAAGATCCAGATACAATAAGATGAGGCCAGCTTCCTTTTCTGCTTTTTTTTTTCTTTTTTACTAAAAATGTACCTGTTATTTGGGTTTTATTGTTCACTTGAGGATATAAAAAAAAAAAAACAAACCCAAGGAGAGTAGCAGTCTCAGAGTCTTTTTGTGTGCATATGTTTTTTACATATTAGCAAATTATGGCAGCTGAGTCTGCCTGATTTATTTTTAAGATCTGCTTTCAGATGAAGGTTCAGCACAAAGGATTTGATATATTAATTTTCAATATTCCTCAAATTAAGATCTTTTGCACACCATGGAAATTCATGTGTGTCAGAGCAGCAAGGTGTCAGTGTATTTTATCACCTTGCCCATTGACAATCCAACGGTGTCCTGGTGATGCTGATGGGGAGCAGTGCCTCTGTTCTAAAAATGGACTCAAGTAGAAGAAAGTCTCTTGCAGCCTTGTTAACCTGGGAATGCCAGACTATGAGCTGGATGGCCCTCAAACTGCCTGACAGCAAAGGCATTGCATTCCTGACCACGCAGTGAGGACTGTGCAGTCAAAGTATTCAGCAGAGGAGGAGAATCAAGCACTGAGCATGAGCTACTCCCTGCCTCCTACAAGGTTCTTCTTATCGAGCCTGTTAATTTCCAAGATATTTTTATTCACCACCATTCTCCTCCTCCACCAAAATACTGGGTCTAAAGCCAAAAATTCAGTGAATTCTCTATGGCCTGGTCCAATAGACACAACAATTACCTAGTTAATAATGTGCTCAATAGCAGTACTGCCTGCCCATGGTGTTTATGGCAGATACCTGGGCCCTTGGAGAAGTCAGGGAGGTTTAAAGAAGAAGGGTGGGGTTTTCATCATGAAGAGATTTCTTTTTTTGTGTGCCACTCTGTCAGTGGTTTCAGGTTTGTCTCTGAGCTAGGATGACTGGTGTCACCCATGTGATGTTTGAGGCAATACCTGGGAATTGGTCCTGGTTTATTGGTAACTATGGCCCTGCTTCTTGTTCCCACAGGTATGCTGGTTTCTGCTCTCCTATTGTCAATGCCAGGAAGCCCCCTTGCAGATGAGTCCATACCTGCTGTATTACAGCTTCTGGTAAGTTATCCAGTGGGTGCTCAGGTTTCCCATCACCTCTGTCTGGTCCCCTCCAGCCACTCCACGAAGTCTTATGGGAGCACAGACATGGGGCAAGGGATGGTAACACAAGCAGCAGTGCAATGAAGGCCTCTACAGCAGGTCAGGGAAGCCAAGTGCACATTTCTTCTGTACATTTTTTAAAATCTGTATCTAATTGGTTCATTTGAACTTGAACAAAGCACCCGTGATCTCACCAATCTTCTTTATCCAAGTGCAGGCTTTTGACACCAGAGGAAAACAGACTGACTGTCTATCTCAGCTCCTTTCTGCAATGACTTTGAAAGGTGCAGCAGGTCTGAGACTGAGGCTGAGAACAGAGCTCCACACACCCACTGCAGATGGAAGCAGGGCTTGCCTGCTTCAGGCTGGAGCAGGGCAGTGAGGGGGTCACGAAGGGACCACTTACTCATTAGAACAGGCTGAAACAGGATTCAAAATCATGGTGAGGCAAATCTTCCAAGCATCTTTGGACAGGGGAACCAAAGCAGACTCAAACATCATTACAAAAAAAGCATTGCAGTCCCTAGACTTGTTTCTGCCCTGCCTCTCTGCAGTTTTTGGAAGCAATGTGCAGGTACAGGCACACCAGGGAAGTGGGGAGTGTGGAGGGTGGTACTTTCAGCCTCCATTGCCTCCTGCTTTTAGCCAAAAGCCATATTTTGTTGGGTAGAGGAATGAGTGCTGGCAGGAAGGTAGGAGCAGGATATGTCTAAGAGCTGCACTTTGAAAGTGAGCTTCTGGAGCAGGGAAATATCCTTGGCTCTGTACCTGAACTACCTCTCCTGGAGAAAGGGAGGGAGGGAGGGAGAGAGGGAGGAAGGAAGGAAGGGACCATGAAATAGTCTGAATCTGAATACAGTCGTAATATAGTTGGCGTACTCACTGCTGGCAGCAGTAAGCTCTCATTTCATTAGGTGAACTTAAAAATCTCTGGAGTGGTCATCACTTTCTCAGACTATTACTATATATGTTTATGCATACAGAAGAAATATATATTTCAAAAGAATACATATATTCTCAGAGTTTTACAAGAAGGTTACATATTCTTCTTGAAAGAAGAAAAGCTGTTCTTTCACACCACTGAAAAATAGGTTATATTTCTCATTCTCCAAGACTTTGCTCGCACACCAAACATTATTCTTCTCTCAGTGGCCAGGCTGTGTGAGTTGATGACAGGGCTATCTCCAATTGGTAATTAGTTCTCTTCACTGTTCTTTTGTTTTCATGGGAAAGGGTTCAGGAAAGTGAATTTCCAAGTCTAGTAGCCCAGGGTTTTGAAGAGGGAAGACACAGTCCCAGGTCTCCATGGGTAAGGGTGGAACAGATAAGAATGTCTCTGGCAGAATGGGTTGAAGAAGAAAAGTAGTTTCAGGGAATGGTAAGCACAGAGGGAGTGGTGGTATGAATAAAAATATGCATGCACATACATTTAGAAAAGAGCTACTATTTTATCATCCTTGTATCAGAGCCACTGTGCTTACAAATGAGGAATTCATTTCTTATTTAGCACAGAAACTGTCTTTGTATTCATTTATGTCAGTTGACTCCATGCCCTGTGTTTAAAATGCCCCAAGGCTAGAATAGCTGTTTTCCTAGAGTCGTATAGTAATACACATTTCAGCATCAATTCAACTTAGCTCAAAAAGCTCAAGTACTGCTAGTCTGGAAGTTAATATACCAAATTGTATTTTCCCTCTGTAGTCAGAGTTTGGTCTGTGGAGTACCAACTGTTTAAACTTAGTTACATTTTAAGTCCAGTTGGAAAGTAAGAAATTTCCTATTTCTGTGAAAGTCATCTGACAAAGAACCCAAGCATTTGGTTCTCTGATGTGAAAACTGCAATATTTTGCACAGCTGGAAGGTAATGGTAAATATCTTCCTCTTCTGGACCATTTCTCAGGTCTATAGAAGTATCAGTTTTTCTACACAAAGGAAAAACTGACATTCTCATAAAACGTGTCTTGCAAGGATTGTTTTTGGATTTCTTCAGGGAGTTGTGCTCTTTTCTATTGGTCAGGTACAACCTGAAAAATGCTAAGTGTAAGGGAGGGGGGGTTGAAAACAAATTTGAAGTAAAAAAATATTAATAAATTGGGTGAGTGTGGAAAAATTCTGACGGACTATATAATTAAAAAGGTTTATTTACTTTCTTCTCTGTGACCAGAAGTATAGAAAGCCCAAAGGGAGGAGAAATGGAATGAAAAACAATATTCTGTTAATAACCCAGCTGGTACAGACAAAGGAAGTGTCTGTGAGAGAGAGCAGAGGGGAAGTGGGAGAACACTGCCTGCTGTCTCCGCGTTTCCTAGTAAAAACTTAGCAGAATATTATGCCTATATTCCTTCTAACTCCACATTCTGGGGAGATGCTGTCAGCACCTTTCATGACCAAATGCACTTGGTGTCTCAGCCCCAGTAGGCCACTACTCACAGTACGCTTTTGGTGAATGTTTTGTCTCCTGGGGCAAGCACAGAACTCAAGTCTTTCATTCCTTTCTTTACATGTCTTTGAGCCATAACCTGTTCCCTGAAGTCATTGTTGTCATGAGATTTCCTTTTGGTGACCACCAAATTGCACGTTTTGCCACCATAGGCAATTCTTACAGTTTTCTGCAGCCATTGGAAAGTGCATTACTTAGAAGGAGCATTAATGGGTCAAATAGTTTTGCTTTTGCAGCTCAGATGATTTGAGAATGCCAAGGCAGCTCCTTATTGTCAGAAGCACATTTGTGATTGATTTCTGTTCAGGATTAGCCAGGCATACTGATAACCACCTCGTAACAGGAATATATTAAGTCACGTCAATGTCCTCTGCATCTTCCTTATATATCTTTTTCATTGAGAATGTGTGTGGCTGAACACTATCCATCTATATCGACCTAACTGTGATCAGGATGTGGGATAGCTATTGGGAGATCTAAGGAAAAACAGCCAACTGAAAGGAAGCTAGCATTGTTTCACAGACTCTGTTGATTTCAACAAACATGTCTGTCACATGGAGCTGCCCAGTGCTCTCGAAGGAGAAAATACAGGCATAGAAAGGCAGCACAATATCCTCTTCCTCTGATGTTCATCTTACAATCAATCTCCTTAGAACGGGCACCAAAGTTTGATGGCATTCTCAGCATTCATTTAAATAGATCGAAATGACTCTGAGCCACTCCACTGTAAAATCTCCTCAGTTTTGAAAGGCATGGGGCAGCCCAGCTGGAAGTCAGAAAAAAAAACCCCAGAGAACAAAGAACAGCTACAATAAATACTAACCCTGTGAAAAAAAAATCTACCAGAAAGACTGAGAGCTTGCCACCATAAACATTATTTTACAGGAAATGACAGTTCCTTGAAAATATTGGGAATAATTCTCTAAGGGAAGGAGAAAAACAACAAACCCTTTTCAATTTTAGAATTGCCAATGATGTCAAGGCTAAACCATTTCTGTCTTGTGATCTTGACTAGATGGTCTCTGAATACAAGTGCTGCAAGAATGTAAATGTAACTCTTCCTGTAACACTGGATCCAGCAGCCTTACTCTGAGCATGGCCTGTACAGTGTGACTACTGTTCATGTGTCATGGTTAACCTCAGCTGGCAATGAAGTAGCATCCAGATGCTCACTTATTCTCCCTCAGTGGGACACATGGGAGAATTGGAAGGGTAAAAGTAAGAAAAATTCTGTGTTGGGATAAAGGCATTTTATAGGTAAAGCAAAAGCTGCACATGCAAGCAAAGCAAAACAAGGAAATTAATTCACCACCTTCCATGGGCAGGCAGGTGTTCAGCCATCCTCAGGAACGCAGGGCTCCATCGCACTTAAGGGTGACTTGGGAAGACAAATGCCTCTTCCTCCTTCTTCTCCCAGCTTTATACGCTGAGCATGGTATGGAATGTCCTTTGGGTCAGTTGAGGTTGGCTACCCTGGCTGTGTCTCCTCCCAACTTCTTGTGCATCCCTAGCCTGAGCTGGTAGGGTAGGGTGAGAGGCAGTCAAGACCTTGACTCTGTGTAAGCACTGCTTAGAAATAACAAAAACATCCCTGAATTATCAACAGTGTTTTCCTCACAAATCAAAAACATGGCCCCATACAAGATACTATGAAGAAAATTAACTCTATCCCAACCAAAGGCAGCACACTGGTTAGCTACACCAGTTAGCTATTTTTGCTCCTTATTACAGCAAGTTCATCATGGAGAGGCACAGCTGCACCAAACTCTTTGCTTAGGGTTTGAACTCTGTTTTAAAGCCACTGCTCCTTCAAACATGCTACCTGCATGCCTTAATCGTTGGCACCTGTATTTTGGGTTGCAGATGAGTGGCTGGGTTCATGAGACAAGTAGAAAGGGGAGTAGAGGGCAGAGTCAGAAACATTTTCCTGCTGTAAACCCTGTTCTCTCTGTCCAAACAAGCCACATTACTGTAGAGGTGATGGATGGCATGTACCCCTCCTAGCTATGTGATGCTTCCAAGGTGATAAGTATTTCACACAGACACACAAAAGGACTGTAACTGTCTCTGTCCCTGCAGCTTGAGCAGTTTGTTCATTAGACAACAATTTGTTCCTAAAAATTGGGCCTAAGCCTTGAGTATGCTGCTTGTGCCTTCTTACACTTATGTAACAGTCAACATTGGCACCTAAAAGCTCTGCATTAATTTATAAGCATGTGTTTTACTAAATACTCCAGCCTGTATTTAAGCAAAGTACAAACCAACCATGGTTCATAGGGAATTCACTTCCTATTTTTAGGCTGCTTTACAAGTACATTTTTAAGAGAACTGATGTTTCCCCCACAATAGTAGTTTAATAACTGTACAAGCCATGAATTTTATACTGGTAATAGCTGTTTTATTATTAAGATAAATAAATGCTTTTTGTGCCATTTCAGGTTTTTCAATGAGCAATTTGGTAACTGTCTTTGAAAAATCTCTTCTTGCAAGGAGGAAGATTCCAAACAAAGCAAAGACAGGAGAGAATAAGGAAAAACATTTCTCTAAATAGAAACTGAAGTTAATTTCTTTTATCTAGCATGTTTTCATCTGCAGAGACATGCATCATATGCTTAATAAAAAATCTGATCCCAGCCAAAGACTTCCTATCCTCCTCCATGGGTTATAGTTCTGTGCTCTGTTAGCAAATAAGCAGAAGTCACTTTGATATGGGTTTGAAAAACAGTGAGACGTGAACAGTCTGGAACATAATCAATGCAAAGCTATTTGTTGGTATTTTACAAATAAATAGAAGAGACTGCAAGAAAGAAAGACTTTTCCCTTGCCATGTATACTTGTAAATACAAGGGACAGAAGGAATTAAGGGAAGGGCAAGAAGTAGATCTTCCTGTATTGTCCCTAGAATCATAAAGCTCAGCTCAGCCTCCAGTTTGCATATTTGAAGCACCTTGTTCTCACTCTGTGCTCAAGGTGGTTAAGCCAAATATGTCACTGGCAACAGTCCCAGGTCTAGGCCAAATCCTACATCCAGCCTGTACATCTTAGTTACCATACTTGGTTCCTTGTGCGTCCCCCTGTGTGTCCAAGGGGGCTAGTGACAGTGTTTGTTCTGAGTTACTCTTTTGTGCCTCTTAACTGCAAAAGGCAACATTTTTTTATCACTTTGGATAAGGGGATCATGTATAAGGAAGGTTTAGCATTATGCTCAACTATGCCCCTCTGTATCAGACTAAAAGTATATCACAGAATGACACTAGCAAAATTTAATTATTTAAAGGCTTATAAACAATGGGTTTTTTCCCTCTGACTTCTGTTTTGTCTTTCTAGTCTCTATATTACAGTAGGCAAAACGTTTTTTTTTTACATTGCTTTTGCCTCTCTTGTGGAGGATACTTGTAGGAAAAGGAGAGAATATTTCAACTGAACTTTAGAATGTCCCTGTGCTCTTCCTAACTGTGCAGGATTTTTCTGAACATGCGGAAGAAGTGAATGCAAGTTACATGATGAGATTCACTGGGGGGATGTTGACTATTTGCAATTTTCAGAAAGTCCATGCAGAATTTCAGAAAAAAAATGTAGTCATTGTCTTGGTTTCCCAGGTGAAATACATATTTGGATAATGCTATGCCACTGAGCTTAATTTTCCATCAAAAGACAGTTTGCTTTAAATTCAAGAATTCCCTTAATTACCAAATTAAACTGTGTATGTAGCTCTGGGCTGATCAAAAACTGTTGCCCTCCACTGTTGCATTTTTATCATAGAATCATATAATCATAGAATGGCCTGGGTTGGAAGTGACCTTAAAATTATCTAGTTCCAACCCCCTACCATGGGCAGGGATGCTACTCAACAGACCAGGTTGCTCAGGGGGCCATCCAACCTAGCCTTGAACACTTCCAGGGATGAGATATCCACAACTTCTCTGGGTAACTTGTTCCAGTGCCTCAGCACTCTCTGAGTAAAGAATTTCTTCCTAACATTTAATCTAGACATGCCTTCTTTCAGTTTAAAATCATTGTTCCTTGTCCTGTCACTATCCTCCTGTATAAAAAGTCTCCCTCCCCCTTTTTTAGAAATCCCTTTAAGGTACTGGAGGGCCACAATGATGTCTCCCCAGAGCCTTCTCTTGTCCAGGATGAACAACCCCAGTTCTCTCAACCTGTCTTCATAGAAGAGGTGCTCCATCCCTCTGGTCACCTTCATGTTCCTCCTCTGGACCTGCTCTAACTGGTCAACATCTTTCCAGTGCTGAGGACCCCAGAGCTGGCCACAGCACTCCAGGTGGGGCCTCATGAGGGCAGAGCAGAGGGGCTGAATCAGCTCCCTCAACCTCTTTTGATGCAAGCCAAGATGCAGTTGGCTTTCTGGGCTGCAAGCATACACTGTTGGGTCATGTCCAGCTTTTTATCCATGAGGACCCCCAAGTCCTTCTTGACAGGGCTGCTCTCAATCAGTTCCTCTCCCAGTTTGTACTCATGTCTGGGATTGCTCCAACCTGTTGCATCATCTTGTATTTGGATTTGTTGAACACCATGAGGTTCCCGTGGGTCCACTTCTCAAGCTCACCCAGGTCCCCCTGGATGGCATCCCATCCACGTGTGGCACTCAGCTTTGTGTCATCTGCAAACTTGCTGAAGGTGCACTTGATCTCACTGTCTGTGCCATTGATGAAGATTTTTTATGGAGAGAGTTATCCGGCATTGGAATGGGCTGCCCAGGGAGGTGGTGGATTCACCATCCCTGGAGGTTTTCAAGATGAGACTGGATGTGGCACTTAGTGCCATTGTCTAGTAACCATGGTAGGGTTGGACTCAATGATCTTTGAGGTCTCTTCCAACTTGGTTGATTCTATGATTCTATGTTGAAGAGCACTAGTCTCAAGGCAGAGCCCTGAGGAACACCACTCATCACCACCTGAACACAGAGCCATTGCCCACAACTCTCTGGCTGTATCTATCGAGCCAATCCCTTATTTTGATGGCAGATGTGCTGATTTCTCTTTCCAGATGAGTTGAATTCATCAAGAAGAAGTGAGGATGCAAAGGACTTGTTTGTTCAGCCTACTGTAAGGTATCTAGGACTCTGGACTCATGACCTTATGGCAAAGGATGCTACTGTGCATAGGAGCTGGGCAGTCCTGGCAGCACACTGTCCTGCTGCCCATAAGGCTTTGTAATGAGCATGTAACACAGGAATGACACTCATTGCCAACCCTCTAGTCTTGTTAAAGAGTCAGTAGAGGGAGAATTGAGTATTTTCAGAGAAAAATCCAGCACTTTCAAAACAGGAGCTCTGGATTGCCCTCTGGAGGTGCCTGCAGCTCTTTCTTAACTTTATGGAAAGACTGAGCTCCCAAGTTAAGTGGTGAAAATATCCATGTATGTAAAACTTAGCACATATCTAATCTTTACATGTGCCTACTTCAATAATCAAGCAAGTCACCACGAGAGTAGAGGTTTGGGCAGCAGCACAATCACTTGGGAAAGTCTAATGGTGCAGATCATTTGACCTTGCTGCTGATAGTGTGTGTGTGATTTGGGACTGGGAACAACCTACTCAAGCCTTGTAGGAGTAGTACAGATGGAGCAACTTGTGCTTGCTTTGATGCCCTCTATGCCACTTGCAGGTGAATGCCTCGTAGATCTATCATATATGTGTTACCTGAATCCCAGTACACCTCTCAGCAGAAGAAAAAAAGCCAACAATGAAAAATTGATTTAAAAATCCCACAATGTCACAGAGCTCCACAACAGCATTTTAATCTGATACTGTGGAGCCCCTTGTGTTCCTCTGGAGATGGACCTGACCCTATGTGAATAAAAATGAACCTTCCTCACATATTGAATCTACTTGACATATTAAAACATGCATTTCCATTTGTTCTGGACACATCCAAGGGTGTGTTCAGTTACTGTTGTCTTATTTTCAGATTGATTTTAGTAATTTTCATTGCAGAAATACAATTGGAAAAGAAAAATACAGAGTTAATGGGATAACATAATAAGAACTTGTACCTACAAGTCCTTAATACTTAGCTGAAAGGATCTATTCCCAGAATGAATTCCAAAACTTTTTGTTTATACTCTCTCTATAATGCAAATGGAAAATTTTACATCACTGGATAATGATCCAAAAGACTCAGAAGCAGTGAAGGGAACCTCACTGGCTACCATTGAGAAACACTAAAAATAGGGCTGCATCTGAAATTCTGTTGGGTTTTTTTTTAGTTAATGAAACCAGTTTGGGAATGCCTATGTGGGATCCAAAATATTTTCCATGTTCACATGCCTGCATTGATTGCACATTTAAATCTCAGTTTGTACCCTAGACCATAGCAACATGCAGAAACACAGAATCGCAGAATGGTTTAGGTTGGAAAAGGCCTTTAAGATCATCGAGTCCAACCACTAACCCAGCACTGCCAAGTCCATCACTAAACCATGCCCTTAAGTGCCACATCTACACATTATTTAAATACTTTCAGGGATGGTGACTCAATCACTTCCCTGGGCAGTCTGTTCCAATGATTGATAATCCTTTCAGTGAAGAAATTTCTCCTAATACCCAATCTAAACCTCCCCTGGCGCAACTTGAGGTAGTTCCCTCTCATTTTAGAGAGAGAATTATATTTAGATTATTGGGGCAGGGAGGGCATGGGTGGTTATTCTTTTATTTTTAGCCTATAATGCAGTGCTGAATCAAACTGGTGTCTGAATGAAGAGTTAGAACTGAGCTTTTTTCAAATAAAAATATTAATTGCCATTCCATCCTGTGCACTCCAGTCATGTGCTCTGTAAGTTTTGTATTCTTTTTCCAGTGGTGTTCTTCCTCTTGTGAATGGAGGCAGTGTTTTTCTAATGTGAATTTGTCCTCTTGTGGCATGAAACAGATGTGCTACAAGCAGTGGCATTACAGGTTTTCTCACACTGGCCAATGTGCTTGCCCTTTGCCAGCTTTGACTCCTTGGCTTAGAGGAGAGTTTACAGTCCATGCCTGTTGTCCAGGTCATCAGTGATGTTAGGCTAGCTGTCCAGCTACTGATGTAACATGATTTTTGAGAGCTCACCTTGAAGCTCTGTCCTTAGTTCAGCAGCAATTATTTGGAGTTGCTGAATTTTCACTACTAAATAAATGTCTGTCTGACCACAGAAATAGTCCCAGTAAATGCATTAACAGGCTTGCCTTTTTTTTTCCTTTAGCTGTCAGGCAGCATGCATGACTTTCCTGTTTTACCTCAAAGTGGACTAAATTTCTAACATTATTATCTAATTATAGCACTAGTCATTGGAACAGAAAATTATTGTTCCTTAGTTTTCCATTGTTGATTACTCTGGGGACAGATACCCCTATCCAAACATGTTTGTTTTAAAAATTATTTTTAAATATATGCTGCTGTATGGAGCAACTTTGCCAGGTATTCTCTCTTTTGCCTGGAGCTATTCATCAGCTGACTTCCTCTCCTCCTTCTTCTTGACTCCTTCTTTCCTACACAAGACAGGGATGAAGCACGTGTGTGTGAACACAAAACCATTTCCTTCCCTTGTCTTCCTCATTTTGTCCATCTTCTCCCAGCCAAGTTTATCCTTTATTTGCTAAGGGGCTTTTCTCAAGATTTATCCTGCAGGGACAGAAAAAGTAAGAAAGGGGGAGATGGGGAAGGCTGTGTGTCTGCTCACCCATCCAGTGACTGAGATGAGGCACACCAGCAGCTTTCCTAGCAGAACCCTGCTGCAGCCACTTCCCCTTCCAACCCAAAAGTCCTATCTGCTTCCTTACATTGCAGAGCTGCCCGAGGCTGCCTAAAGTGCAGTGACAACACAGAAAGATTTTGTAAGGGTTTTTTCCGTGTCTGTTTACAGGGAAGAAGAGAGAGAGGTTGTGCTTCTCCAGTTCTTCCAGAGAGCAGGTATTGCAATAGTAGGCTCTGCAGAAAGGCAAGAAGGAATGAGGTGGAAGAGATGTGGGGAAACTGAAAAGAGACTGTCTGGCTGAAAGCATTTCATTGTCTCACTAGGAGGGAGTGCTCCCTGCCACGAGCCCTGCATGAGGGAGGAAGAGTATTTCTGGGACATGCCTGCCCACTGTCCATCTTTCAGGGATGAAGCATGTCAGTCACATTCAGACTAAACTGTATCTGAGCTAAGGACCTGCAGGAATTAGTGGTTTCCTTGATTGCATAGGCTCAGCTGGAGGAAGGAGTTCTGGCTGAAACACAGGTGTGTGCAGCAATGTCTGCTCTTTCACTTGGGTAATAAATCTATTATTCTACCGTTATACTGCTCCACAGAGAATTCTGGTTTTGGTCCAGCATGCTTTGGGATCTGCTCAGCCTCATTTCTCGCTGCTCTGAGCTGATGCTGCCAGCAGAAGTGTAAATTGTGATGGTGCTTCTGTGATGCAAAGGCCCAACTCTCCACTGGCTACTAATCATATCACCACCGCAGCAGAGCATAAGTTGACAGACATTACCAAAGGAGTCCAGAGGAATGTTTTATGCTTTTATTCCAGCTAGCTCAGATCTGTTGCGTAGCTGTGTGTTTACAACAATCTATGTAGGACTGTCTTGGAATCACTTTATTTCATCATGCACTTTATGATCACTTTTTAATTAGCCAGAGTCAAATCAATGATCTTGACTACAGAGCAGAACCAAGAATAATTGTATTTCATGACTTTGTTCCAACTTATTTTAAAATTTTCTTAAAATGCACTTGAAATGTAAATGTATTTAACAAATACCCTATTTATATGGTTAATTTTTATTCAGTGACGAGTAGGAAATTTATTACTTGTGCTTTTTTCAGACTGAAAATTACTCTTGACAAGCTCTGCTTTTATGCTAGACAGTTTTAATTATGTGACATGCCTGTTTGTTACTTGACAGTCTGCTCATGTTTTCATGCAGGGGAAAATTCATGGTTTGTTGTTTATTGAACAATCCTTTCAGATTTTGCACAATCTTTTCCAAAATTCTTTCAATGCATAATGTGACATATAGGCAGGAAAACCATGCACACTGAATTGGAATTAGTTTTCCTACTTTTTTTTGATCACTACTGAGGAGTGGTGCTTAAAATTCCCTGGCATAATTTACCCCAGAAATCTTTAAATACTAACAATCTAATTAGAAAATATTAATAGTGCAAATAATCCTTCACTTAGGAAACTATCCTATATTTCTTATTCCCCCAAGAAAAGAAACTTGCAAACAAACAAAACAGTGGGTCATCTGCTGTAACGTACTTGCTTTGAAAAGAGCAAACACAATTAATGTATAATTGCTAAAATTTACTCCTGATATGAGTAAATTTGCAGGTATATAATGCCACAGTTCTGTGAGAAGATCCCATTTTCCTTTCACCTTGTCTAGCCTCTCCTCTTAATAGATATGGAAGAGCTTTCCTGTATTATTGATGCAGCTGCACAATGCATGCAGGAGGAGCTTGGGAATGTGTTTCCATCAGTTCAGTCAGCAGCTCTGTTTTGTTAGTCCTCTGCACTGACCACTAGACAATTCCATTTTTTTTCTAAACAGTCATTATGAATGCTGCTCCTAATGATTAATTTCTGATATATGTGGAAGTGTTCAGCAGTGAAAAACAGATTTCCCGTATAATTGCATCTACAGTTAATGATACTTTTAGATACCATTTGTATACTCCCAGGTTTGATGTCCTACAAAATGTGATGAAACTAGAACTGCTGGAGCATGCAACAGATCTCTCCTGTTGTGTTTCGCATTATTCTCAGGTGAAGTTAGTAATGTTTTGATGCTTCCTAATTGATCAGATTGTAAAACCTAGCAGAACGAGAGTAGCAATCAGCCAGGGTTTCTAAAAGTATCTATTTATTGCACAAGACAAAAGTTCTAGACAGATCCCATGACCTGTGAATGGTGAAGATTCACAAAGGCTACGGGGGGGGGGAAATAAAAATCAGACCTTTGGTAATGCATCTGATTTTAGAAAGTTTTCTGTGCGCCCTGTGTCCAGTTCTAACTCAGCTGAAACGAGTGGTGAAATTGTGGATTAATGAATGGAAGATAAATCAAGCATGGGGAAAATCTGGAGGCTCCTAGGAAACTTTCCTGCTCTGTTGGGGAAGCTGAACATTTCTTAGGATGCCTACTCAGCATATGTTTGAGTGGAATTAATTTCCTTATTGTAAGGCAAGACAAGCTCATCATTTAAGATGATAAAATATTTACTAACTACTGCTGGTATTGGGGAATTGAACTTAATCTGAACCAAAACCCAGTTTGAACTGTTGTTTTTTTAAAACTTTTCTTGAACCAGAACTGAACTTCAATATTATTTTGCAGTTTAGCTGACTTCATGCTGGAAGCGAACAATAATGGCTTCAGTCAGAGCTGAATGTGAAACAAGCTGAAAAACCGAATTGCTTGACTCCTGGTGGGCCACCGCAGACTGTTCCCCCAGCTGCTGACAGGGCTGAGCAGTAGGAGGACTTCCAGAATAGGTAAGAGGAGCAGGATGTTTTCATGTAATTTTAGGGAGTATGGATCAAGAGACATAACACACTGGTTAATCATCACTGTAAATGTTAAAGCCATTTCCTTCCCCACAGGTCCCCAAAGCAGCACTCTCACATTGTAAGAATAACAAATATAAACCAGCATTGTACAGCAGTGAATGCCCTGAAAAGGCTTCAGTAACTTCTTCTGCCTCTCAGTGGGAATTAATGCCTTGCTGCTTATTTGTGTAGGGGAGTTTTATTTCTTCAGCTATGAAGAAATAGCTTGCCAACTACACGGATTGTGTGACCATGTAATATATACATACATACAGATATTTATCAATAAACATGTCCTTGTTTATATTACCTCCAGTCTGTGGATGTTAGAACAATGCCATGAGTTCATGATTCAAGCAGCCAAACAAATATGATAGCTAGGCAATTAGGAGCGGTTTCTGAACAGTGCTATTTTGAACAGTCAGTCAGCACAACACACTTAACTTCAACCAGCAATTTTAAGTTATTATATTCTTCCTAATAGAATTGGTGACACACTATATTCTGGACTTTTTTTCTCCCCATTAGCTTTCTTGGCCTCTGACTCTATTCACTGCAACTGACTTTGCATACTGAATGAAGTGGGGACATTTTTTTCAAAATAACCTCAAGTTTTCCTACAGCTAAAGTGACAAGGTGAGGTGGATCAAATCTTTTCATGGCTGAAGTTTGTTCTTTTATAAATTTAAGTTCTTCTTCCCACTCTCTATCAAGGCCTCATCAACCTCCCCACTGCCAAAATGTTTTCACCTAGGTGGGTGTAACACATCTAGGGGTCTGAGATCCTGGTAGCTGAATGTAAGGGAAAGAAACCCTGGTAGGTGGTGAGATAGCTGCATCCACTGCTAGCACATTTACTGTATGCTGTAGGTCTCCCCCAGTCTGGCAATTTCCCCTGGTTTGCAGAGCGAAAGAGAAAAGCTGTGTGGCCCACAGTGTGATTTAAGCAAATTGTATGCCCTTAGGGAAGAAGCAAACCTCCTGCTTTACATTCGAATTGCTTTTATGTCACTTGCAAAACTGGCAACAGCTAAATGAACTCCTGGCTATCTTCTAGACAATGTTCTCTATTATGCACACTTAATCCCACAGACACTTTCCCCATCGATTCAGTTTCTCTTTCTGTATAACCTATTTTAATAAGTCCTGTGCTTTATTGTTTCCATGCTGGCTAATAGTGCTCCTTCAATTTTATTAGGTTAATGCATTTACTGTTTCTGTCAACATCTGAGCTACAGAAGGTGTACATGAGTCTTGCTTTGGCTTCACATATTTTTTTTTAATACTTTTTGCCACTCCAGAGGTATATGGTTGGATGATGGATGTCTCGTGGTTCTCTCAAAATTCTGTGTATGCAAACAGTTAAGTCTCGGCAGTTGTGGGAAAGAAATGTCATTTCCACGAAAGACATTTTAGCCAAAAGGTGGCACTGCGGCTGCATAGATTTTGCAATAGACGAGCAGTCTGGCAAAAGGTAAGGAGCCACTCAATACACGTATTTTAACTCCGCTTTTCATACCTTGTGAACGGTAAGTATTGAAAACTGGCTAATTATTTTCCCCAAATTAGCATAAAAGCAGTGCTTTGGGAAGCACTGTACTATAAAAGTAATAAATACTTTATCCTTGCTTTAGAGAATCTGAAAAACTGGGAAAAAAACCCCAAGCCTGATCAATATCTGAAGATGTGCTGCTGAAGTATACAAAATGTTTCAACTATGCATTTATCCTACACACAGAGAACTACTATTAACTGCTGTTTCATAGCCTCTAAGGCAGGGACACCTTCCTTAAGAACAACAGTTCTGGGATTGACTTTGCCAGGAGCTGATCAGATACTTCGTCAGCAGATTAAGTACTACCCGATCCTAGTGTTTTACCATCTGTAGACACAATCACTAGATGTATTCACAACAATCGATGTGTACAGAAACCTATGCCAAAAGATTGAGAATCAAATATCCAGACTTGGTTCATGGTCAAGTTGTCTGGGCCTAATGCGGGAAAGGAGGTGGCATTCGCCCCAGGCTGTGCCCTGACACCAAGTTGAGGTGTTGGATCCTGCTGGGATGGGGCTTCATTACAATTCCTGTTAATGCAGACAGATGTTACATTTAAACTCCACACACTGAGCGTGAAGTGATCATACCTCCTCAGAGTAGGCTTAGGCTTTTCATGATACGGGTCCTTTTAACAGACCTATTTGTCTGTAGTTTATTTTTCTTTGCTTTCCTGAGCATTTTCATATAAGTAAGTCTGGAGTTCCTTACTTCCCAAATATACTAGTACCAGATTCACTTAGCCTGTTATATAATACTTGAATATCTGAATAATTGCCATTATTCATAAAACAAAAATCAAATGTCTGCATGACTTCACACTTGTCATTTTAACCCCCAAAATGCAAGATTTTAATTTTTTTTCTTTAGAAGACACTTTGTACTTTGCTGTGAATCTCACTCATGTTTGCAAACACTTTTCTCTGCAACAAGGATATGGAAATAATTTCTTTTTAAAAGCACAGGAAAGCAAAATATGCTTAAGTAATCATAAGGGCATAAAACCAAAACACACCAAACAACCAAACAAGACTTCAAGAGCAAATCTAAGACATTCTAGATTTGAAGTACCACTGAATGAGGTCCTTCACCAGGAAGAAGTGCTGAGAATTTATGTTAAAGACCACGGGGTCACTGTTCCTGCTTTCTCCAGATACCAGACCTTCCATGGGAGTGAAGAGTTACCTCCAGCACTGCCCCCGTGAAGAGGATGTTCAGCCTAAACTTCCCTGTTTAAGTGTGAAGGTTTGCAATGTATTGCCGAAGATGAAATGAACTCGTATTTGTAACAGCATTAATAACTTTCCATTTTATAGCATCACTATTTCAGACCCGGCTGTGAGGTTTATTCAGCACACGCACAGGGACACACCAGCTGAGCCTTGAAACTGCCCCTTTAAACCCGCAGCACTTTCTCACCGGCACCGTATTT
>NW_008692946.1:0-288 GCF_000695815.1 Acanthisitta chloris | reverse complement strand
TCCCAGCCACTGCAGATCTATTTTTTTTTTTTCCAGGCGACAATTTTCTTGCGGACCTAAATGCGCTGCTGAAATGGGGGTGGGGGGAAACGAACAAATTAGAGAAAACTGCTCCCCTACTCAAGAAAAAACCCAAGCAGCAAAAATGCAAGCGAAAAAAAATCAAGTAAAAAAGTTCAGCTAAAAAAGCCCAAAACCAGCACAAAAAGAAGCGTTAAGGAAAAGCGGTGAAGTTTTCAGAAGGGAGTTTCGTAGAGCAGGAGCCGGCTGGGGGGGCGGGTGGCAGGA
>NW_008692945.1:19321-26234 GCF_000695815.1 Acanthisitta chloris | reverse complement strand
TCCCTGTTCAGCCAGGCCGGCCGCTTTCCCTGACGGCTCACCTTACGGCACACCGGGACAGCTGCTCCTGCACGTTCAAGACTTCCTTCTTGAAGTATGTCCATCCCTCTGGACCCATTTTTTTCCCAAGGGCTGTTTCCCAGGGTACACTTTGAACCAAACCTTTGAGCAGGCCAAAGTCTGCTCTTTGGAAGTCCAGGGTAGAAGTTTTATTGATGGCCCTTCTTGCATTGCTGAGTATCGAAAACTCTATTAATTTCATGTTCACTGTGCCCCAAATGGTCTCCAACCACCACTTCTTCCACCAATCCTTCTCTGTTTGTGAACAGCAGGTCTAGCAGGTTCCCACCCCTAGTAGGCTCATCTACCAGGTGGAGTAGGAAACTATCCTCTATGTACTTGAGGAATCTCTTAGACTGCCTTTACTCTGCTGTGTTAAATTTCCAGCAGACATCCAGCAGGTTAAAGTCACCCACAAGAACAAGGGCTGGTGATTTTGAGACATCTGCCAGCTGCCTGTAGAATAAATCATCACCCTCATCATCCTGATTGGGTGGTTTGGGTTTGTTGTGTGGTAAACAGCTTTTGGTTGCTTATGTCCTGCTGGGCAGCTGGAAGGCCAGGCTGCTTCCCACCTGTCTCTTGTGTATAAAAATTACTTCCCCTCCCACTGTCCTCAGCTCTGTATGGTGATGGCTCTGTGTATCCCCCTCTTCCCAGTGGTAACATGCAAAAATCTGGTTTTGGCAAAGCTAACCTGTTTTTAGGTGGAGTGGTGGCAGGGAACAGAAGTGATGAGTGGAGGAGATTGGGAAAGAGGAGAATGAGGACTGAGGCACTGGGGTGGCAGAGCAAATAGTAGAAGGTGTAAGTAGAGTGCCATTTTGTGTTGTTCAGGGCAACAGCACTGCAGGGGCTTTATCATTTGGTTTCCCAGCTTCTAGCTAGCAGTGTCTGCTTTCAGTCCTCTCTTCTTTGGGAACAGCTCTGCTCTGCTGTTACCCTGCAGCAGGTTTGCAGGGTGCCTTGGAGAATAAGGTAGTAGGTGGAGTCATCACTTCCCATTTGGTTGCAAGGGAAGATTTAAACCTTCACTGGGCAAAAACATCCTCCTAACTTAGCAGTTAAGCAATATCTTAAAATAATAGTCCAGGTAATGTGCAGTAAAGCACCCATCAGGCTTCCTTTCCAATGGACTTCCTAGGTTGTAAAAAGACTGAATTTGAGCCACAGTTGGATTTATGCTTATTTTTCTCAGTGTACTAGAAAAGCTGGCTGTGGATTTGTTTTTCTTTTTTTTTTTTTTCTGGATGAGGGATTTTTCCAGAACTCCCTTGAAGACCTAACGCTTTTGACAATCCCTTCCTGTGAGATTTAGGGGAAAGGAAGAATTAATGAAACTGGCACTAGAAAGACGGGAAAAGTAGTGGTAAAATGCTAAAAAGAATACTGAGAAGGTGATTTTTCGTTCTAAGATGATTCCATGTGAGAGTGGCCCCGGGTGATGGCGCTCGGGCTCCACGGAGCTCAGCTGGGCACTGCTGGCAGAGACTGCGAGGGATGGCAAGGAAAACCTCCTCCTGCCCCAGCTCAGTGCAGACTGGCTGGCACTGCAGCATCAGCTCTGAGCTGGAGTTTGGGATGTTAACCCTTCGAGCACTCTGTGCTGCTGTGGGGTACACGTACCATCAGCTCCAACAGAGAGGGAAAGTGTCCTGTAAAACTGTTACTCTTCCTTTAGCCCTTGCAAACCTCAGCATATTGTGTCTGTGTCACATATTTAATACCACAAAGAGCCATCGGGAGATGGTCAGAGTATGGTGGGGTGCAGCACATCCTGTCAAAGAGCAGGTGTAGGGGCATGAAGAAATGCATGGTACCCTTTCTGTGGAGCATCACGGAGCACTACAGCTCCTACTGAGGCTTGAGAATCAAAAACATACAAAGCAATTAGGAACACCAACCTCCTGGACTTTGTTCGGTGGGAGCTCTTAGCATTCATTCCTAAGATCCTGAGTGAGCATGTTGCAGTGGCTTAGCAAGCAACTCCTCAGCCAAATTTCAGCAATTGACCATCTGTGTGCTCCTGGTTGGTAAATGTGAATGCTTTAACTACTGTCATGTGTCATTATATTGTAGTAGATAGCATTTTCTTGAGTAGTTTGTGAGTCCAGCAATGGCATTCAGTAATTGCCATCATATTGCTTTGAGCAGAGAATGTGAAGAGCTGCATAAGGAGAATAAGGTCCTATATGATTGGTCTTACTTGATATATAGAGGCAGGAAAGGCTCAGTGACGTGGGATTTTTTCAGCATATTCTATTTTTGGTTTTGGTTGTGATTCTTAAGTACAGAGGAATGACAGAGGGATGTACATAATTAAGGCTGTTGCAGTCTCCCTGTATACTGTACTTGGGTATCTCGGTGGTAACTTAAATTTTCCAGCTAAGCTTTTTACATCCCTGATGAATTCATTTAACTGTCTTCAGAGGTCAATTGGTGAGCAGTCAGTGCTTGTTTAAAACACCTCAGCTGAAGCTGACTGTAAAGACTCAAGCAGTACCCAGGGCATTATAAGATGGTTGTAGTTTATCTGTTGCAGAATGAGGTTTTATTCTCTTATTTGAGACTTAGTAGGGCTGTAACATCCCTTAAATATGCCATCAGATGGTCTTGTCCAGCTGGGTTTTCTTTGCTGGGGGTGATGTTTGAATTCTTAGCTGCTGTTTATCAGCTCAGCAGGTAACCCTGCTGTCAGGAGTATGTCTGTCACCAGTGGGATGAGTTCAGGGCTTGGGCAAAAGATGTTTTCTCAGGCAGGTTTTCCTCAGTTACAGTGTAGCTGTGTGAAATTTTGGGTGTGTTATGGTAACAGACACATTTCTCTGGTTTCCTCTGGTTTTCTTTCTGACTGACCAGATCTATTATCCCTTTGCTTTTCTTCACTTTCATTTAGGATTTTCGCTATTTTGCTTGTTTGGGTTATTGAAAACAGACAGATAGGGTGGCACAGAGTGTGTGTGTCTGTTGGCTGATAATAGCAGGTAATATGACATGTCAGGGACACATCCAAGAAAAACTGAAGGAACTTTGCATTGGGGTGGAAAAAGAGAGGAGTTCTGCCTTGATGCTGTGTACTGAGTTCACAAGTACATTTAGTGATGCAGCTACATGCAAATTCTTTACAAGTGTTTGCTACTGTAGCTGACATGAGAAGCTTTAAAGACACTTGTTAAAGAAACCTTTAACTCACTTTTTCTGTTTCCCATCAGATATACTTTTCCTCTATTCAGAACTTTCTAGCATCATTATGTATCTGAGCTGTGAAAATGTATGAATTATTAGAATATCCATGTCTAACAGTAAGCTCAGAGCACAGAGGTTTACTTCAGCTTCAATAAGCATCTGAAGATGTGGATGTTTAGTTATTCAGATTTGCAGGATGTTAGTTATTTTGATGCAGAAACAGAATTCTTGCAGAATTGCAATTTTTTTTGCCAGATAATCCTGTCTCTCCCTCGTGCCAGGCTACAGACAGCAAGACATGAGCTATTTTTCTCACTTCTGTTGCTCTAGTCCTAAACATGACCTGGAGGTGAACACTGGAAACATGAAAACATATAGAGAAACAGGAATTAGATGTTACTCAAAAGTCAGAGATCTTGTAGAAGATTATAAAAGCATACATACCAAAATGCACTTATTGGGCTTTTGAAAGTTTTAGAGTGGTTTGTTCTACTTAATTCATCTGGTAGCTGCAATTTTTAGAAAAGGGGAAGAAGAACTAACATGCTGAAGCTTGCAGAAAGTCCATCAAATCAGGCCAAAGTCAGCTTTCAAATCATCCGTAGAGCTTCACTGGAATGAAGGCAGCGAGATGGCAAAACCAAGGCAGGTACAGCCATGATTCTGTGCTGCTAGAGCTGCAGAGAAAATTGTCCATTTCCAGTAGACTGGGGGTGACCTGGTCATCCTCCAGGCCGAGACACAGACCTAGAGCTCAGTGCTGTGGGTGGGAGCTGAAGCACTGCCACGGCAGTGAACCAGCTGTCCTGGGGTGCCCATACTGATGTGTGGGTGAACCTCAGCTGCTCTGCTCCTGCCTGGCAGCCACCCATGCTGGTGGCAATGTGGGGTGCAGGTTGGAAGAGGAGCCTTGCAGACTCCCCTGCTCATCTCTCTGGCCTCCACGGTGCTGCAGCTGTGCTGCTCTGACAAGCAGAATACCTTTGCTGCTGGTTGATTTTCCTTTTTCCTTGCTGTTACCATGGCTATTGGTCCTTCAGAAATTACTTTATTTCTCTGTAGCTTGGGTTAATCTGCAAAATTTGGATGCATGTGTTGTCTTTGTAAAGTCCTTTGGGTGCTAAAAACTGCAGGGTGCTGTGTGACTGCCAGGGAGGTGCTGCAGCTTTCTGTTTCAAGTGTTCCCTGCCCAAGTCTAATATGCAGGACTTGTCTCATGAGGGTTTGAATCACAGGAAGAAGGGAGGAAAGTCTCTGCTTCGTGGCGACTTGTGACTTCTACATAAAACATTTTCTCAGAACTAATTAAAACTTTGAGAACTTAAATGAATCAGTGCTGCGTAACTAACAGCTTATGTTAAAGGCTTTGAACAAATATCCACAATGCATCAGTAAACATGCAAATTACTTTTTCATGTCGGGATGTGTCTCACTGCAGTGCTGTGCATTGATAAAAGGTTTCTCTGTGTCTGTAGCTTACCATACTTTTAAGTTTATTGGTTTTTCTAACCTCTTTTTCAGACCTTTTGAGATATGGAGAAACAGTCTTTAAAATAACTTAGCAAGCAAAATTCTCTGTGCTTCAGCAGTAACTAGCAGTTAAGAAAGTGTCTAAATTAAGGACTGAAACAAAGCTGGGACCGGTTACTGTTCAATCATGACTGTTCACTTTGGTAATCTCATTTAAAAAGGATTATTGCAGCTATAAAAGATTTTCCCATGGTTATAATGGCAGTTATAGAGAAGATTCATGACTTGCAAAACTTTTGTAAGGCATAGTTCTCTCCTGGGCTCTTTAACTGATAAACCTCCTGAGAGGGACAGGAGGGGCGAGGATTGGACCCAGTAATGAAGGTAATTAGAACCATGGGATTCTTTTTCAGTTAGTTTCTCATAAGCAATAACCCCCTCCTGCTTGAGCTGTTTCCAGCACTGCTATGCTGTGATTGAGAGATGGGATGCAGCTTGATGTGAGCAGAGTGTCAGTTTATTAGGCTGTTGTGTACAAAGTTATACTAATTTCGGCTAAGTGTGTCTTATACTGATTGTCTATCAAAAACAAAGAGGGCACATATTCATTGGTTAGTACAGAAAAACAGCTTATGGTTAAACACCTTTTTTTCTTTGGCAATAACTCTTCTTACAAAGACAGTTAACTCCTTCGTTTTCTCCTTTGCTCATTACTTTCTCTGCACCTGCAGTTTGACCTTGTGCAGTTACCTAAGCAACACAGATACCTCCTTATCTTTCCCAAGGTTTGTGGCCAACCAGCTCCAGCACATCCTTGTCCAGCAGCTGGGCCACACTAGGAGCCCTGCTGGGGGAAGCCAGCTCTGGGCCCACACTGCTAGGCTTTTTGGGTCACTTCACACCTTCTGTCTGCGTGCATAATACATCCTAGCAAGCAATAGGTTCTGCCTTTGCCTTGTTGCAAGATGGTTAAAGCTTACAACTGCTGCCTGGCAGATGCTGCTGGCATCAGGCTTTTCATTCTATACAGACCTCTGCAGCTTTCCAGAATCCATTTGTGGTTGTCACTGCTTATCAATTCTTTAACCTTGGTGTTTTCTGGTAGCTAAGGATGTTTTTCTGTGTGGGCACATGTGCAGCTCAAGAATGAAACCTCTGCTGGTGCAAAATCTCCAGTTGAGCTGGCCACTCTTCCTCAGTGGCATGAACACTGCATGTCTTTCTGTGATGGTTGAAGTCTTTGTTGGGATTTCCGGACTGACTCAGACTGCCAGAAGAAAAGGTCTGAGCCACAGACTGCCAAAGGAAAAGGTCTGAGCCACAGACAGCCAAAGGAAAAGGTCTGAGCCACAGACAGCCCACATTTCCTAACCTGGGAGTGTCACCCTGGTAATGGACTCGGGTGAGCCTAGGCCCTTTCAAAGACAGTGTGCTCAAATGTGAACTGTGGGAAGCCACTGACTTGTACAGTGCTGGTTAAGGACAAGCTGATCATACTGGATTAATTTGTCAGGAGCATGTGCCATGGCCAACGCTTGCCAAACCAGGACACTATTAGTGCAATGGTACACTATGGGCACTGATCCTGGAATTGTGTTTTATGCAGATCAAGTCCTGGTTCTGGTCCCAGCAGGGTGTCAAGAACTGGAGGAAAAGTTGCCTGGCTCAAAACAACTGGGTGGGAAAGTGGTAGGGGAACAGGGTGAGCTCTGTGTGGGTGTGGCAGTGGCAGCTCCCCCCAACCCCTTGAGCCTTAGCAGGTAACTGCAGGTCTGCACTGGAGTGGTCTCGGTGACACCTGGCTCTGGTGTGAGCCCTGAGATGCTGGTGGTCCAGCACGTGGCCTTGCTGCCAGCCCCGAGATGGTGCCAAAGCTCCTGGCACTGCCTAAAGCACAGCACAGGTGTGAGCTCGTGCTGGGATGGGCCCTGGGTGAGGGGAAGGGATAACAGGACGGTGAGAGGTGTGCCGCGCTCGGCTACCCTGAATTCAAAGCTGGATCCACGCGTGGCGACTATCTCTCTCTTTCTCTCATCTGTTTTTCTCTTTTTCTCTCTTACTTTCCCTTCTTTTCTCTCTTATTTCTCCTTCTCAATATATAAATTGCAGCTGCACTGAGCAGTTTCTGCTTTCCAGAGAAGGGACATGAAGTTGCTAAGAGGGCTGGAGCATCTCCCCTGTCAAAAAAGGCTGAGGA
>NW_008692945.1:2638-18894 GCF_000695815.1 Acanthisitta chloris | reverse complement strand
GGAGGTGTCCCTGCCCAGGGCAGGGGGTTGGGGCTGGATGATCTGTAATGTCCATTCCAACCCCTAAAATTCTATGATTCTGTGATGATTCCCCTCAATGACTCACTAAGTGCTGTGTTCAGTGCCTGGCTAAGGGCTTTGTTCCCTAAGCTGTGCTGAATTCAAGTTTGCCCTGTGTTTACTGATTTGCTTTTTACCAAGTCTCTTATTCCACATGTATGACCCAAACTTTGTAAGTAAACTTGTTTCGTGTTAAATCTCCTGAGAACTGTGTTATTTCTCCCACACACTGCGCAGAGTAATTCAAAATCACCTTCCCCTCAACGTGCTGAGCAGGACTGGGGTGTTACACAGGGTCAGTTTTGCAGCAGCAGAAGGGTCCAAGAGGACCCTGGGGTTACCCCGTGCCACCTCGGCCGTGCGGCGGGCGCTGGGGGTCCTGGTTTGGGTTTGGGGCTGTGTGTTGGGGCAGTGCCAGTTCTGCCTGGGGAGTGATTGCTTGTGAGTCCTTTGCCTGTCTTGGATACTGTGATTAGTACTCTTGTGGTACCGTTGGTTTTCTTGCTTCATTGCTGATTTTCATAAATTGTTCCTATCTCAACCCATGATCTTTACCATTTGTGTCTCCCATTCTCTTCTCCATCCCATTGCAGGGGGAGGGGAGTGAGTGAATGACACGGGTCTGGGGGCTGTCAGTGGGAACACTAAACTGGGGAATACCATCCTTAAACCATGACCCCAGGGCAGTGTTTGCTGCCTCACACTGGTATTTATGCAGCTGTACTGGAAACAAAAAAATAACAATGCCGTTGCAGGGATAGTGGATGTTATTCCAGATGATTGCAGTGCTGAGCACTCATCACAGCATGCACTCACATCAGCACCACGAGGGGAAGAGCAGAAAACAGCAGAGTTTTAATGAGGGTGAGAAGGGAGACATGGAGTGGAGCAGGAACTTCCCACGCTGGCTTTGCCACCAAGGAATACACAGTGTTTAACTCTACTCTGCAAATTAAATGTTATGCTTTCATGCCCTTCTTATTCTGCATGCCTTAATTAAAAGCCCATTTCCTTTGGTTCATGGGTTCAAAACTGGGTAATGATGTTAAACAAACAAACATCTGACTAAATTTCTATCTACCAGATTAATTTTGTAGGAGTTTAGTGAATAATGGCATATCATTAAGGGTGGATAGTATAATTAAAACCAAGTAAGACTTTGTCAGTGAAAGTGGTCATCGTTCTGTGATTTTGTGGAATTCAACTTGCTTTTAAAGAAAAAGGAAAGACGTGTTTTTCATCACAAATTATTCAAATTTTACAATCATTCCACCACTTGCCAGATTAGTACCAGACAGCTGGTGCAGCCAGTGCTGAAGCAGAGCTCTCAGGGCATGCACAGCCCCTTTGCCATGTGTTCCAGGCTTTGCAGGGTAGTGTGGCTCATGGATGGACTGTTTACTGGTGGGGTTGGCTTGTTTGCTTCATAGTCCCTGCTCCTTAGCTCTCATGAAGAGGAATCATCAATGTTAGTCTAGTAACAGCTGTTACATGGAGAAACCACTTTCTCCCAAACAGGCCAGAGAGTAGGAAAGCAAACTGTGACATTCACAGCACTTTGTATTAGACTTCATTTGATGTCTCCAGCTCTGGGAGTCTCCAGCATAGGAAGGATGTGGACCTGTTGGAGCAAATCCAGAGGAGGCAACCAAGATGATTAGGGGGCTGGAGCACCTCTGCTGTGAGGAAAAGCTGGGACAGTTGGGGTTGTTGAGACTGGAGAAGAGAAGGCTTTGGGGAGACCCAGCTGTGGCATTCCAGTACCTGAAGGGAGGCTATGAGGAACCTGGAGAGAGACTATTTACAAGGGCCTGGAGTGACAGGACAAAGGGGAATGGCTTCACACTGACAGAGAGTAGGTTTAGATAAAGTGAGGAAGAAATCCTTTCCTCTGAGGGTGCTGGCACTGGCACAGCTTGTCCAGCAAAGCTGTGTTGCCCCATCCTTGGAAGTGTTCAAGGCCAGGTTGGATGTGGCTCTAAGCCATCTGGTCTAGTGGAAGGTGTCCCTGCCCATGGCTGGGGAGTGAAACAAGATGACCTTTGAGGTCCCTCCAACCTAAACCAGTTTGTGATTTTGTATTTTGGAAGGAATCCCTGTTTTAAGCTAGGACTTGTGCATTAAAATGAGAAACATGCTGTGCTGGACAGTGCAGATCATATTCCTGTGTCTGAGATTTCAGTGTTAAGTAGTTGAAAGTGAGTTTGTATAAAGAAATGGCTGTGGCTTTGTTTTAGGTGTTCAAAAGCTTGGTGAAGTTGGGTTTTGTGCAGGATAGTGTAGTAAGGAGAAATAGAAAATGTTTGGGTTTGTTTCGCAGAGAATTTTCTTAAATTGCCTTTGTTTTGAAACAAATTTTGTACTTCATTTTAATGAATTTAGCTGGTGAGTTCGGGTAAAATGAGGCATACTAGAGCATCTATGCAGAAAAACATCATTGCCAGAAGGGTGAGTGCACGCTCTAAGAATAACATCGTGTTGGACTCTTTATTGCCTCTTAGCTCTTAGAATCAAGCTATTGGTTCCTCCCTTAGCTTGAAAATCTCCTTGATAACAAAAGCTGACAACCACTTGATTCCAACAGCTGAGTCCTGACCATAAGCATTGCAGATAGCCAAACTTGTGAATAAGCTTGCCAATGCTGATCCTGGTGCCCTGGTTTCTGCAGCACCTGGGTCATGATTAGGAAGGAATCTCCCACTACCAGTCTGAAAGACTTTCAGTGTGAGATTTAGCAGCAGGTTGTCCCTCTGTTCTGCCAGGACTCATTGCACAAAGAACACTACTGGCTGTGGCCTCAGTTTCCAGGCTCAAACCCAGATATGTACACCCTCCTTGTGGAACAGGATGCAGCACAGCTATGGTGTGTGACCACCAATAACTTGTGATGTTTTACCTGGTCAGGCAGCTCACGTGTCATGTACCCTAAGCAAAGCACTATTCAGAACTTCTGCACTTAAATGTGTGTGTGGGACTGCTCAGCTTGTCATGATTGTCAGTTCCCAGCTCCTTTCCCTTGCATTACACTGGTGAACTGGAACTCTGATAAAGGAGTTATGTACAGTGATGACAAGAATTGATTTCCAATTTCCTGTAGAATGACTCTATCATTGCTTGTGACTCAGGCAATTTAGCTTATATTACAGTGCTGGCTGGGGGCTATAGATCACCCTGACAGTCGTCTAGTCACAGAGCATGCTGATTTTGACAAGATATCGAAAGAGATTTTACAGGAGTTTCCTTTGTGACGCAGCTTAAAGTGCCATTTTCTATTGTTGGATCATATGTAAAGAGATTTTGTATGAGGTAGAATAAAAGTGTTAGGCTCAGTTTATCTAATTTTCCCCTAATCCTTGTGCTTGAGAGCCTATGGAAAAACTGAACACTTCTTGGATCTGGTTTAGGACACGTAGTGTCTGTGTTAGGTCAGACAGAAATCCCAGGGCTGTCTTCAGCATGGAGGCAGGAGATGCTTAGGGCAGGGGTATAATGAAGAGGCAGATCTGAGTGGGTCCTGTCTTGACTATGCCTGGACAGATGGTGCAGTCAGTGATCTGGAGCCTTGCTGGGTTGGGTGAGAAATGCTGTGCAGAAATAGAGGTTATTGCTGCCCTCATTCAAGATTTCTTTTGCTAAATGGTGATCTGATTTGCTCTGTCACTACTGGAAGCTGTAGAACTCTGCTTTTTGGTGATCTCATCTTTTGACACTGCTGACCTGCACCTGTCAGTGGAGTTGGGTGGAGGCTTGGTGTCCTGTTTTAATGCAAACAGCTTCGAGCACTGCCCTCGTTGAGCTGTGTGACAGCTAACCTGAGCACAAGGTCACTGTGACAGCTGAGCAGAGGATTGAGGGGCACTGAGTGAGTGATCAGGGCTTCTCTGACATTCAGTTATTGAAAGCCAGGAATGGACTTCAGCTGGGAAAATCTCCCAGTTTTCCAGCTGTGGCTGAAGTGCAGACTGTGTGCAGTTTAATGGGAATGGAGCTGAGTGTGGCTGTGCTGTGTGTGTGCTCCCAGAAGACACACACACATAGAAGCACCAGTATTTTAAGAATTATCCATTTGAGATCAAGAAAGGTGTTTCGGGTCAGTCTGTGCCTCGTCGTATGGAGCAGCCCATTTTGCTTAAGATGCTCTGCTAAGTACACTGTCTTGGACAGTCATGTTCCTCATCACTAATATCTGATTTCTTCGCATTTTATTCTCACAAATGCATCTTGAATGGGAGATGTTCACATCCTCAAGTTGTTGGGAGATGGAGAATATGGAGCACGACCTATAAGTGTCACCAGAAGGCGTAGAGAATTCTTCAGAAGCCGAAAACCATCTCTTTCTACTACTTTTTTTGCATCTATATTTAAATATCTGTAAATGTGAAAGGCCTCCTATTTCAGTTAAGCCTTAAGTATTTTTGAGAACTGATCCATGTGATTTCTTTAACTTTCTGAAGGGCCTGGTGAGTCAGGGGATCAAACTAGGGGTTTCTAATATTGTAGTGACAAAATGAGTCTGCCCTTGACTCCTCAGGTTAAATGGAGCAGAAGTAGCCATTGCTTGTCAGTTTCATCAAAACTTTTTCTTGTAAAAGGGTAAAATTAGAATTCAGACTTGGACAACCCTATACAAAATAAGGCATTGGAATGCTTAGCACATGCAGTCCTTAAAAGTATGAGTCAGACACAACTGTCCTCCTCTAAAGTGACTTCCTTAAATAAAACGAATTCTCATGCTGCTTCTAAATGACAGTTTAGGGTTAATTTTCCAGGCAAACTGTCAAGCAGGAGGAAAACTAATGAGATCAAGCAGAAAGTATTGGATTTGTAATTGGATTTTCAAATTCAGCATCTATAGTAAAATGACATTTACAAAAGTAAACCATACCCTCCCTGATGTTAAACTTGGAAACAAATTTTTTCACGGGATTCTTGAGGGCAAAGATGAAGACTTTAGGTAGAAGAGGGAGAGAGAACGTCCCTGGGTCTGTGTATTTGCAAAGTATCCATCACAGTGGAGTTCAGACACTGGTAACAACCAAAAGGCTAGTTGCCTTTTGGCTTCAGAGCTTCCACTTTGTTGAGAAGTCTGTGGTGAGGAGCTCTGGGTGGAAACTCCTTTTGCAATTTTCAGTGTCACAGTTAATTCCATCATGGAAACTATTGAAGTGCTGCCTGAATCTAGGTGAGCTCTGTGGGTATCTGGAAGACTGACTTCTGCAAGAGGCTTCAAATATTTTGTCTCAGCTATGTACCTTACAGGAGTTGTAACAGTGGTAACAGACTTTGCCCAGGAAGATGACTCTGAGAAGATTTAATAGCAGCTTCCTAAGGAAATGGGACTCCTTACAAAAGGTAGATTGAGCTAATCTATGCAAAGATGAAAGAGAAGGCTTCAGAAAGTGATGGGCTGTGTTTGCAGGAGTTATGAGTTATTTAATAATGATGGGGAAAAATAAAAGTTGTCCTCTTCAGGCTGTTTCATTAAGAATGGGTCATTTTTTTTTGGTTTGAAACAAGCAGTATTTAATGAAATTTTCACTTGGAAGTCTTGTGAACAGGTAACTGAATTTCCTTTTTCTGTCATACTGTCAGAACAGTGATAGTTTGACTAAAAGTAGTAGTATTGCTTTTAGTATTTCTAGTTATTTCTAGGATTCTCAGCCTTTCTTCATTTCAAGGTGTTTGTTTGGATAGTTTAAAAATATTTAACTATAGGTTTCTGCTTTTGGAAGTAGTGACTATGCAATGCAAATCGTGTCCTTGATTTGTGGAATTGCCTGTTGAGGTGCAAGAGCTATATATAGTCTCACTGTTTTGGAAACTTGGTGAAAACTTTAGGCTATTGTGGTATGTTCCACTCTGGAAAATTTAGAATGATGCTTCCTGGGACTCTATATTTGTTCAAGTTATCTTAAAAACAAGTTCGACTTTTAGCTCACTTCCCATTGTAGAATAATCCATATTTGGCAACTTAAGTTAGAAGGAAATAGACTAAAAAAATAATAAAAAAGTTTTACAAAATCCAACAATACTTTATGCCCTTACAGCAGAGAACATACTCAAACCACATGTAGCCCCCAGCTGCATGGAAGGGCTCACGGATCGGTGGTACGTACACATTAATTAGTATATCACAGCATACTTGTCTTTCTCATAATGCAATGACATATTTTTCCCCCTGCCTTAGTAATTAATTAATGTTTGGAAAACATTTAAGAAATGTAAAGCTCTCAGTAAGAGGTAAATGCTATTAATTGTAATTACCAAGTAGGTTATTTCTTAGCTCTCCTATGGTTCCGTTCCCTCTGGTTAAACACCGAGGGATGTTCCCCTCCAGGGTAGCTCCATAGCTCCTGTTCTCCCAGCACAGCTGAGATAATACACTTTGTGCTTGTTTTGTCAGCAGGAGGTGGAGCAACTGCAGTGCTAGAAATGTTCCAGGGATTGCTCAGGTGGCTTTTAATTATGGTGTGGCAGAAATACCTTGTTTGCAAAGCAGTCTAGTTTGCTGGAATCATATCCCAGTTGGGTGTCTAACCTGAGCAATCACCTCAGCTGCATTTCTGCAGATTGCTGCCTGGGCCTGTGCAAACAGTGATTCAGCTCAGCTGTCCCCAAAATGTTTTTTTCACCTTCTCTCTCAGGTGCTTCCCTGTACCTCGCTGACCCCCTGACCCCGTCACTCGTGTCGTGCTGCATTAAAGGCTTCAGAGGATTGGATGTGACAATGTCTCTGTTCAGACCTGTCACGTATGAGCTGTATGAAGCAGAGCACGTGAGGCATTTTTAGCCTGTGATCCAAGGCTCTTGTGGGAGATATACCCCAGGGATGTTATTTAATTGCTGTAAAAAGGATTTTATCAGACAAATAAAGACTTTCTGGGAGGACAGCATGGTGGGGGAGATGCTCTCACATGTGGGTGTTGTGTCTGTAGCCTCATTGGACCACAGAGCTGTACTAAGATATTCACACCACTGGATTGCTGCAATGGGTGAGTCAAACCCTTCAGGATGGTTAAGCTGGGTATGGCAAGAAGAGTTGCCCTTTATGTGAGAGCAGCAGGACTGCCTGGAGCTCTGCCTTGGGGCAGATGATGAGCCAGTGGAGAGGTGCAGGTCAAGATTACCAGGCAGACCAGTATTCCCAGTATCGAGGTGGGTGTCTGCCATGGACTGCCTGATTAGGAAGAGGAAATAGGTTAGGTCTTCTTAAGACAATTGAAAGAAGCCTCGTGTTCACCACTCTGTGTCCTCATGGGGAAGTTTAGCTGCCCCAATATTTGCTGGAAGGGCATTCCAGCAAGACACGAGCAATCCAGGTGGTGTCTCAAGTGCATTGCTGAAAAATTCCTGAGCAAGATGATCCTCATACTTACAAACAAGGAAGCATTGGTTGAGTATGTGAGTTTGGGGAGATGATCTTGGAGACAGCAAGCTTGAAATAGTGGACTTCAGGATCCTGAGGGAAAGAAACAAGGTAAATAGTAGGACTGCAACTGTGTGCTTCAGGAGACCAGACATTCACTGTTTGTGGACCTGCTTGGTTAATTTTTAAGGAATATCTTCCCTAAGCTCAAGAATAGGCCAACTGGATGAGCAGAAAATTGAGCACAGGTGACAGGAGGTCTGCATGGATGTACATGGAGCTCCTGAGCAAACACAAACAAATGCATACAACAGGTGGAAGCAGAGTCTGGTGACACTGGGGTAATGCTGCTTTAACACTGTCATTAAGGACATGGATGATAGGGCAGAGTGTACCCTCAGCATGTACAAAGCTGGGAGGAATGGTTGATTGACCACATGATTGCATTGCTCCTCTGAGAGACACTTGGGCCAGTGGGAACCTCATGAATTTCAGTGAAGTGCAATGTCCAGCAACTGGGAAGAAACAGTCCAGTGTATCCTATAGGCTGAGGACTGATGTGGGTAGAAAAACAGCTTGGCAGAAAAGGCCTTAGAGGTCCTTCTGGATCAGAAGTTGAGCATGAGCAAGCAAAGGCCAACACATGGGGAAGAGTAGAGCCAGCAGGTAAAGGGAGAAGATTGGTCCTGTCTGTGCAGCACTGCTGAACTCCTGAGTGCCACGGGGACAAGGTTGTGTCCTTGGAGATAGTCAAAGCCTGGACAGGGTTCTGCTGACCCTCCTTGAGCAGACTGGGACTGAATGGTCTCGAGAGGTCCCTTCTAACCTTGGCTATTCTGTGGCTCTGTGACATCTGTATTCGCTCCAGAAACTATTTGTATGCAAACAATGCTTTCTCTCTTTTTTTTTTCCTCTTTTAAAGCAAGTCATTCCTGAGCACTGTATAGCTTATACATTTTAGTAGGGAATTATAAAATGCAGCTTATTATTAAATTTGGTGGTTATGTCATGGTGAGCTGCACATGATTAATATGGTTCTCATGTTGAAATAAGGTGGTAAGTGGGATCTCTCTGCCACAGACAGCTTCAGGAGATGGAACTGAAATCTGAAGCTGTTCTCACCTGTGCACTGAATAATTGCAAGGGAACTTGAGCTTTGTAATTTCAGTGCTGGCATGACTGGCCTGTGTAACTGTACATGGTAACAGCACCTAACAGTATTTCAAGAATAAGGTGTATATTCTTGTCCAGCCTGTGTGCCATAAAGAAATGTAGCCTTCATGGAGGTGTTAGCTGAGACATTCCATAGGTGGGAGAAAAGCAAAGCAAACTAGAGTGTATTGTAAGTCAGAATAGCATTGGCAGCTCTAGATTTGTTCCAATAAGCTAAAAGGGACTTTCATTCATAGAATCAAGCTGAAAAGATAGTATTTAGAAGAAGGACAAGGGCACTGAGAAATAGAAAAAGTTCATGACAAAGTGTTGCTTTATAGTTAGTAGTGTTGGGGGGAAAATGGTCTTTTAGAGGTAAAGATTTTAAGAGGGAGTAGGTGTAGAACTGATTTCATATTGCGCTCTCTGGCCAGTCAGGTGTGTTTTGCTGCATGCTGGAGTTGAGGATCAGGTAGCAGATGGTCCCTGCAGCTGCAGGTGTCTGCAGTAACCTTGGATATATGCTAGCACAGTTGCACTTTACCTTCCTCAGAAGCTGAAGTGAAGGGGAACAGGACACGTAGTGGGATGTGGGCACACACTCTTGCAGGGATGGCTGCAGGGTCTATATGAGTGGTCCATGATGGCCCTAGAGGACATCCAAAGCTGTGAAGTTCTGGTCCCTGAGACTGTTGGCCTTTTTTGACTGATCTGTCTTGCTTGGTATGCAGACTCTCAGGAAATCTTCTGCCCACAAATGATTGCACCAAGGCAGATAAAATTCAAGATGTAAAGCTTGGGAGCAGAGTTACCATGGAGCTGATACATGGAAGCAGCTGTCAGTGTTCCTCCTTTGGCTGTCTGTAGGGCAATGAGGGTAGGAAATCCCTCCTTTTCTGTGAGCTGTGTGGAATCAGAGTAAAATCATGTGTAAGGCACTAGGCAAGTTTTTTCTCCATTGATATCCACTTAGTTCCTAAAAAAAGGTATTCAAAAGATTCGTGGCAGAACACTTGAAAGCTGGAACCACTCAGGACTAATCATATAATTACTCTCTAAAGCCATTTGTAAAGCAATTATGTACTATTGTCCTCTTCTCTTCTGTATCTTTATAAAAGTGAGCCATCGTGGCAGGATGTGATAGGAATGTGTTAAGCTGGCTGTTATATAAGAGTATGAATAACTTGTGTGCATACTTATAAAAGAAAAATGATGCCTTTACAATGCGACTGAATTGTTTACATGTCAGAATCTCTGCACAGGAACAGGTTGCTGTTAGAATTTCTGATGTGGCCAGTGTTTTTCAATAGGTAGTCTTCTAACTTCTATAGAAAGCTTTTTTTGGGTGATTTTTTTCCCTTTCTAAAAAGAATGCTATTAAATCATTGTTCAGGTGCTGGATGTAATACAGTTATTAGAAACAAGAACTATGTTCCCCATACTACATGTGTTTATGTATAGGCACCTGAGCTGGGCCCTGGATAAAGCTGCCTCTCTGGCTGGAGCACCTGGAGTGCCTTTGCACTGTTCCAGGCATCCATCACCAGTATAGCCATCTAACTGGCAGAACTGAGATGGATAGGTGCCCCTTTCCCCTGACAAATCTAGTTTGAAGTCCTCTTTACCAACCTGTCAAGTCCCTGACTGAGGATACTTCTTCCCTTCTTTGTCAGATGTACCCCACCAGCCCAGGTCTGCCAAAGTGAGCCCCATGGGCTGGGGAGCCAAACATTTTACTGTAGCATGGTTGCTCTAACCATTTTTTGACTTGCCAGATACAGCTGGCCATTTCAAGCCCTTCTCCTTTGGCATAGAGGATTGCTGAAAATAAATCTCTTGAGCTCCTGAGCCCTTTACCATGTTTCCCAGGGCTCTGCAGTCCCTCTTAATGCTTCCCAGACTGCTGTTAGCTGTGTCACTGGCTCCCACCTGGAGCACCAACAGTGGGTACAAATCAGTGGGTTTGACTAGGCTTAGCAGCTTCTCAGTAACATCCCTGATCCAGGCAGCACACCTCTCTCTCCAGTGGCTCAGGCCAGTGGCTGAGTGCTCTGTGCCTCTTAGAGTGGAGTCACTGTCCTGGGTTGCAGTGTGGGGGTAGCCAAAGGTCTGTATTTCTCCACAAGCTGTTGGAGCAGGTGGGACAGTGCTTGCTGTCTCCTCATCCCTGATGGCTCCCTCAGGGGCTGTCTCTGCTTAATGCCCGGCACCCATGCATGCAATAGAGTTACATCTTCCCACTGGGAGATGCTTCACCCCAGGGTGGGGAGCCAAGCATTCCCACATGGGGTGGGGAGCCAAGCATCCCCACAGGGATATAAACTGGGGTTTGGACCAGCACAGAGCCCTTTGCCTGCTGGAGTCCCAAGGACAAGAGCTACCACTGGACCTTCAGGTGAAGACCAGACCTACAGGATTGCTGCTCCAACAGATCATCACTCCAGGAGGATGCAGCCACCATTTAATGGGACTGCTACCAACAGCCTGACTGACAGGGTGTCAGGCTGCTTTCTGACTCTGTCAGGGGTTTCTTTTTGTACTGTTGTGTTTCTTGTTTTGTTTTTCCTATTAAATTTTATTTCTGACTTGGAGTCTCTCACTGGTTTGCTTTCAAACCAGCACAGTCACTCACTACCTATCGCTCACCACCTTTTCTTGCTTCAACTGGTAGTTAATTTCTTTATTTGTGGTGCAGGTTGGATTGCTCCAGTTATCTCTGGCTGTTTTTCCAAAGTGTTGGGTGTCACCTCACTAGCCTACAGAGCTGATCATATGTTCGTATATAAAAATATATATATGTGTGAAGTATGTAGTAATCAATTATGTTGATTGATTAATATGTTAATTAATCATAGCATAGACTAACATGTTTGGTTTTATTGCAGAGGCTTCCAAGGGTGGGCTGAGTGAACTCTCCACTGGAAGTGGTGATCCCACTCAGTCTTTCCTGTGTGCCCATGCCTGTCAGCCCCTGTCAGCCAGGCCAGCCTGGGGAAAATGGGACAAAGCTCAGGAGAAAGAAGTTTGTTTTCTGCTGGGTTGGAGCTCTGGCCTGGATCACTGAGAGAGTCGATGGGGAACTGTGTGGGGGCAGAGGGAGCTGGAAATGGCAGAAAGCAGCAGCGAAAACTGAGGTCGCTGCAGCACTTTGCTAATGTTCAGCCTGAGTCTGCTGTGGCTGTGCTTGAGCTCTGTTTGGGCTGTTGGTAATGAAAAATACACACAAAAAAAGGCCTTGCCCACAAAGTAGTTTTTCTGGGCCACACATAGAGCATTAATAGTGCACATCACTATTGTGGAGCATTGATTCTCTCAGTGTTTCACAGCTATTGTGATAAGCATTGTGCTTGGCCCACAAAAACTGCAATGTTTGTTTCAAATCTCATATGAAAATCTACTTCTAGTCTAATCTACATTGAATGTGGATTTTTTTTGTTAGTTTAAAATTCTTCAGCAAGGACTGGCATTCATCTGCTGTAACCTCTGTAAGTCCCAATACCATGTGTGTGTGAGTGAGAGCAAGTGAATTCCATGCCTGCATTAGTCTGGAGAGAACTTGCCGTGTCAGGGCTAATATTTCAGACAGAGGATGCATGTGTTCCTGTGACACCAGTGGTGTTTTGGCTTGATTCCACTGAGACCTGGTGATAGGGTGTGTTTTGTGTGCACTGGAGCTTGTTGAATTGCTCTGCTCATGACAGAGAACACTGAGTGCAAAGTAGAGGGCTAATGTTAACATGTAGATAGCAGGAGATTCACCTGCAGAAAATGTTTGAGTAAATTTGTACTGTGGGAAATGTATTCTGCTTTCCTAGGGTGAGTAGCTGAAGAACCTCATAGGTGTATAATGGGCTCAGTTCATTAGGCTGAATTTGTTTATGCTAAGATATTAAATAGTTTGTAATCTTGATTTATAGTACAAGTACTCAGAGCTCTAAAGAAATACTTGTATTTACTAATCTATTGTATATAGAAATCCAGAAATGGGATAAATGATCAGGCAGTGGTGGAGTCCAAACCTGAAAAGAAATTGAAAGCATCATCAAAATCTCCAATATAAGCAGAGAGGGGTGAAGAGTACAAAATATTTTGTATTTGGTTTTATTCCCCTATGATTTTCCTCCAACTGAAGTGGGGAGTGAGCTGTGTGATGTGGAGGCTTAGAGCAGAGAAGCACATTTTTCCCCTCAGAAGATGTTTTACCACTACCTGACCTGCTAGTTTGCTGTGGAAAAGCAGGTCCTGTGGTTCTTTTGGGCATTTGGTTAAAACTTACCTTTTACTCTAAGGATGTGGGGACTCTCCTGGTGAAAAAACAGTGCTAAGGTGAGGAATCCTTGTGTTTATGGCACTGTGTGTTTCCAAGGGAGGGAAACTTGCTCTCTACAGCTTTGAAGAGGACATCATTAAATTAGGTGCCTACATTTAAAGGTTTTCTCTCATTATTTTCTGCTGGCAAAATATTTTTACAAATGTGATCTCACTACAATTGCACAAAGGAGTATGAAATGAATGATCATAGACTACAGCAATTCTGAAGAACTTGTCTTCATTATATGCTAATATCCAGCTTGGCTTCCTGTGAATCACTGAGTCACTTCTACAAGAAGAGATCATGCTTTCCATGCATTTATCTTCTTGAATATTTTTACGAAAAAGTAAAAGCAGGATATGAGAAGCAATTATGAATTTCAGCTTGAATAATGGATCACAGGAATCTGTCCAGCTTTATCATATATAATTCTTTATTTTCTGCATTAAACTCCTGTGTTCAAACTTTGAAAATCCCTGTTAGATCATACACTTGAGTTCCCAGGAAATACTGAAAAGTTGTGTTTCCCACACTCTTTTTTTTCTCCTTCCAGATAGTCTGCATGGTTGTCCTAGGGTTGAATTTTCACTTCTTCTGCCTGGGGGTCATACAACCTCCAGTTTTGTTGATGGGATGTTCTTCACTGGCAGCCCACACTGCTTCTATGGATGCACAATACAGGGCAGGGAATGCTGTGCTTGTTACCTGGTTGAATTTTAACTGAAGTTTCTCTCTTGAGGTTTTTTTCTGATTCTGCTTGCCTGCCTTCTCAAAGCACAGTCCTGCTGTTGGAATCTAACTACCAATGTTATGTGTGGCATGAATTTTCTTTCTGTTGAAGTCTGAATACCAGATGACTGTGACCCAAACGTTAGGAAGCACCTTCCAGTGAATATTGCTGAGCTATGCATAAATCATCCTGGAGGTATTTCAGGTGTATACATGAGACTCTGCTCGTTGAAGCATCATATAATTCTTTGAAGTGGAGGTGTCTGCAGCATTAATGATCCAGAAGTTTGGCATCATAGCAGGAAAGAGCTGTCATGAGGTATTGTCAGTTCACCTGCTGGATCCTTTTAAGTGCTAATTTATATATCTAAACCAAGCTTAGACCAGACATGCTTCACAAATCTGAACTTAGCTACTTCAGGAAAAGGAGTTTCTCTTGTTTAAAACACAGTAGAAAGAAGATGGAGAACAGGAAAAGAACACACAAATGGCATATGAAATTACTGTGAAGGCTCAAACCACTACATCACAAGTATGTGTGTGTCTGGCCTTTTGCTCCTCTAGCCTTTAACCTCTCTTTACCCAGATTTGGAGAAAGACACCCAAATGAACTGTGTTTCTGCGGGAGATTCATTGGTTAAAACAGTCTTTGAGCAAGAGCCTGAGGTGTGAGCTGACTTCTTGTGTTCGACCCACTATGGGAGAGTGTTCTTTTGTGTGTCTGACCTGTGGAAACTGTGTCTGTGTCAGGGAGCAGCAAGGGCAGGACAAAGAGGGAGCCAAGGGTGGTGACAGCACAGGGTGGGCAAAGGCCACCCCAGAGGTGGGGCAGAACCCCACAGCACCTGGGCTGGGTGAGCAGAGCTGGGAGGGGAGTGTTTTTTCCAAAGAAGCCCTGAGCAAAATAATTTCATGTGGATGTTGTTTCTGATAGTGCAGATCCATGAAATTTCTAAAAACTGCTTATCTGAGGAAGGGACTCCTTGCCAAGAAGGAACACTGACATTTGTTGCAGCATAGGCTGTTTGTTTCCTGCCCAGTCTGCAGCCTTGCAGGGAGCAGCAGACACATGGCATTTGCCAAAGAGGAATATTATTTCAATAAAATTTTGCCCACATTTTCATGTACAATGATTGAGAATGAGCACGAATTCACATAGTTCTAAGTGGCTTTTGGAGCTGATAACATCTACAGCAGGAGTGGGAGTAATTTATACGCAAATTATTTGCCGTGTATGTCTGTTGGAGCCATTTACTAAAAAAATATTAATTGTAATTAAATTAATCTGGTCCTGTGGAAATATAATCTTGACAAAGTGTGTTTCTTGCTGCCACAGACTGCTGTTAGCTCAGAGTTTTATGTGTTGTTAGTAATTTAAGTACTGTACTAGCCAAAATAACTGCAAATTGCTGGTAGCAGATGTCATTAATGCAGAAAATAATTTCCCCACCCTAACTTTATTTTCAGTTATGTAAAGGAAAGCGCTGAAGATATTGTGCAGTTAATTAGGAAATTAACTGTTACTTAGTAATCTTGAATTTTGTTTCCTAAAGAAAATGCTTTATTCTGTGTGCATCTCAGCCAGTGAAACACAGTGCTGTTCTTAACTCCCTCACTGGAGGAACTGGGGGGGAAACTTTGCTTAGGCATTTTCAGCTGGAAAATGCAGATACTTGAAGTTGGTCTTTTTATGGACCAGCTTATGTGCATGGATTAAAATATCACTGAAGAGATGGAGGGAACCGAGTCAGCAGTCTGTTGATTTTTCAGTGCAACTCTTGGCCTGCTTAGTTGGAAGGACCATGATTTTGACATTGCAGTGTGTGACCAAGCTGAGGAACCTTGCACCTGTTTAGACAAGTGGTGAGGAGTTAGCCCGAGGGCTGTGGACACAGAAGGGGAACCATAGAGTTCCATTTCAGTGGTAGGTGGGTTACTGGGAAGAGTAAAGTATTTTCATAGGGAGAGAACACAATGTGCTAAAGGGTGGTTTAATCTAGCTCAGAAAGACAGAATGAGAAGCAGCTGCTGGAAAGTTAAACCAGACTAATTCAGATTAGAAATAAGGCAAATGTCTTTAACAGTAAAACAGATGACCAAGAATGAGGTGAATTTTCTATTTTGAAATGTCATTATCTTTGTTTTAAGTGTGGAAACTAAAGCTATAGGCAGAGGTAGCCTTATCTACTCTCCCTTTCAAGGTTTTCAACAAATGGACCAAGCCTTTGGCACAGAACTGTACCTGCAGCTCACCTTGTCACTTCACCACAAACTCTGCTTTTGGTTTCTGTTGCTATTTTCCTGGGTATTGTTCCTTAGTCTTGAAAGCAGGAGTAGGGAAGAACAGTTGAACAGAATTGTTTTCCCAAGAGCCCATGAGGGAGGCTGAGCTCACAGCTTGCTGCAGGCAGCTGTTGGGAGAGGTGTCACAAGGACCAATGTGCCTCGTGCTTCCAGCCCACTGGGGACTGGCTGAGGAGCAAATGAGATCTGAAACTGCAGCTGAGAATGTTTTGATCTAGATGTGAAGAGAAACTTTTTTCAAGACTAGATTTACTCACCAGGTCTGTGCAATCTCAGTCATTAGAGATTTTCAACAAAATGTTAGACAAACAGCTGTCTGGATGGATCTCAGCA
>NW_008692945.1:0-2617 GCF_000695815.1 Acanthisitta chloris | reverse complement strand
ATTCATAGACCTTTCCATTTGGAATTTCTAGGGTTTTTCCCAGATGAACATTTTTGTGAGTTTTGATTTTAAACATATTTTGTTCAAATGGGTCTTGTTTCCCAAGTGGCTCTGATTCCTTCGTCAGTACGCTCATCTCTTTCTCATTTATCAGTCTGCAAGTGTTTGTAATATCAATTCCCTCTGGTCAGTTTGCTTTAGGCAGCTCTCAAGGATGGAAGCATTCTTTTGTAAAGGGTTTCATCCCAATCCTTTTGGGAACCTGCTAGTAATGGTGTCTCAGATGTCAAGTCCCCATTAATGTCTATGTTTTCAAGCTAGTTAGATGTTTTTAATCCATTTAATGTGTACTTTGTCATGCTGTGTTCTCTGGTCCTAATTTAGAGGTCTTATATGAATCTAGGAAATTTGCACTATTGACCTAACTTGTAATCAACTGGAAGACAAAATCAGGTTTGTTAAACAAGAGCTAGTCTACAGCAAATATTTATTTCTGGCATTTATTATATTCCTGGCTTTGTTTTGTGTGGCTTGAATGTTACACTAATCATTTCATTCACCTGCACCTGTGAAACATGGGAGTAATGGTAGAGCCTGTAGTCTTTGGGAATGCTCAAACTTAGCCTTTAGCTGGGGTGAGTCTCACTTGAAATGAATTTTATCTCTTGGGGGGCGAAACTCAATAACCCTGAATTTTGGGACACTGAGATTTTTCACAAATTTTCATCCAGATAACAAAAAGGCATCTCTCTAACCATTGCTGAGTTACTGTGCTCTTACTGAAGCTAATAATTTTGCTTTCCCTATGGGATTATGGGGTCCCTAAGGGATGCCTGGCTCTGGCTAAGGGAACTGGGACAGGCTGGAGTGTGCAGGGCTGGCAGCAGCCTGAGAAATAAACTGTGTTGGAAACTGCAGGTTTACTTGGACAACTTTCAGAAGAAATGTATCAGCTTTGAGAACACATCAGGAGCTGTCAACACAGCCCAGAGCCATAAATATTTAATTTATCTTGACCCTTTTGATGCTGACGATCAATGTTGTTCTCTTCTGCTGCAGATCTGGGACTATTATGCTGACAGTGGTACCAGTCAGTTTGTCAAATGGAATGACACTATCTCTCCAGGTTCTGTTCTTCATGGCCATGGGATTCTATCAGAAGCCTATGGATACAGTGCATAGACTGTGTGAAATGTATAGCTGCAATCCTGCTCAAAAGTAGAACCATAATTAGCTAATCTATCTTGTTAATGATAATACTGTGCAGCAAAGTATACAAAGTAAAACTATCTGCCTGAAAAAAGCCCTGAATTAGCTAATGATGAAATTCTGAATTCTTATAAAAGTCAAATGTTAACATTGTGCTTTTGCTTTGCCACCATTTATTTTTTTTTTTTTTGCTTATCATTGCATTTAAAATACTTTCAAATGTTTGCACTGATTAAAGGTATGATTTATCTGTAGCGACTGTTCTTTTTTAGCTGACTTTGCCTGTTGCAAAGATTGCTGGAGAAATAGGGTATGGCTGTCCAGCAATTACATTGGCACATTGATTCCCTAAGTCTGGAGAGTACATCAGTGCTTAAACCAGTGTTTTAGTGAAACAGGTAAGCCAGGTGAAGTGAGGCAGTTAAAATGGTTGATGGGTTCAGCTATCAAAGAGAGGGAGAATTACACCTAAGGTAAATGGATGATTATTGCTCATCAGAGTGATGAAAATTTTTAATGTAGCACACTGTACACCAGTAGGAGCTCAAAAGCAGAAGATGTTCTATGCAACCCTTCAGGCAGCAGATCTATTGTGGAGTTCAGTTTGGCTCAGCAACATTTGCACAATGATTTATAGGCTGGAAGTAGAGAATGCTGATAGAACATGATTTCATCCAACTTTCCTGATTTTCTTAGTCAAGAAAATCTTAGTCCTCTCCTCCTCCTTTGTACACCAGTAGGAGCTCAAAAGCAGAAGATGTTCTATGCAACCCTTCAGGCAGCAGATCTATTGTGGAGTTCAGTTTGGCTCAGCAACATTTGCACAATGATTTATAGGCTGGAAGTAGAGAATGCTGATAGAACATGATTTCATCCAACTTTCCTGATTTTCTTAGTCAAGAAAATCTTAGTCCTCTCCTCCTCCTTTCCTCTGCTCTCCTCTCCTCCATTCCTCTCCTCTCCTCCATTCCTCTCCTCCTCCTTTCCTCTCCTCTCCTCCATTCCTCTCCTCCTCCATTCCTCTCCTCCTCCTTTCCTCTCCTCTCCTCCATTCCTCTCCTCCTCCATTCCTCTCCTCCTCCTTTCCTCTCCTCTCCTCCATTCCTCTCCTCCTCCCTACATTCCCCTGCCACTCTGGGGCTGAGGCTGCAATGTGCCCCACAGAGGTGTGTGAGTGAGCTCTGTCTGTCTCTGAGCTGTGTGTCCTGCCTGGGTAAGCACCTGCCCAGTGCCTGTGGCTGTGAAAAGCAGCCAGCAGTGGAATTCAAACAAGTTCACACAATGCTTGTCAGTAAAGCAGGGGACCATCTGTAATGGCTAGCTGCAAAATCACACCAGTTGGAAGCATTTTCATATGGTCTGTAATCATCTTTGCTACAGAGCTGTCATGGTTTACCCCCAGCAGCAG
>NW_008692944.1:55870-113114 GCF_000695815.1 Acanthisitta chloris | reverse complement strand
TGCCCCTTCACCGTCCATTCCACCAGCCCAGCGCCGGGACAGCTGGAGGCAGATCGGCTTACCTCGGTAGCAGTGCCCGACCTCCTCCTGCTCCTGCCCCATGCGAGGGCACCAGGCTGCCAGGAGGCAGGACATCTCCTGATTAAATAGGTGATGAGCCACAGCTTGGGGTGAAGTCCCAAGTGCACACAGGTGGCTGGAGATCAAGTGTGATTAGGAAAATCAGGGCTGTTTAAGCTAAGAATGAAGAGCCAGAATCATAGCTGCCACCTGGAAGACCTTAATGTTTGCACTTCTTAAATGACTTTCCTCTAAGAAATACACAAAGCACAAAACTGAACCCCAAGTCCTTGAGCAGAGCTCCTTCAGACCTCCACTCGTCTGTTTGTACCATGATCAACCTCTGCTCTGTTTCTGGAATCAAGGAATTGTCCTGGCAGGGTCAGCTTTGATTTGCAAAGATTCAGGACGCTCAGGGAAGTGGTGGAGTCACTGTCCCTGGAGGTATTTAAAAACCACATAGATGCGTCACTTAAGGACATGGTTTAGCAGTGAACATAGCAGTGCTAGACTTGATGATCTCAGAGGTCTTTTCCAACATAAATGATTCTAGGATTCAGTATGTGGTTATACTCTGATGATAGTGGATTATGGGTGCTCTGGATATAAATCTGTTTTCCTTGAGCCTTTTCTGTGATTTTGTATTTTTTTAACACTTCAAAGACCTGCCAGGAGGATCAAAAACTTTGTTTTTTTCTTGTCTGTTTCTCTCCAGTCCAACATGGACCACTGAAACCAGAGAGCGGGAGCTGGAGTGGGGAAGGAGGAGTTCTGCAGTTCAGCTGAACCAGAACTCTCAGAAGGAGCCAGTGAGCCCCAGCAAGGAGATTTCAGATATCCAATACAACTGAGACCCTGATTTTCAAAGGCACTGCCAGTGACTTTGCTGAGGAGTCACTGACAATTCACACTTCTGGTCTGAGGTCTTTCCAGCTCTGGAAGCCACTGATAAATGCTATGTTTAGTGCTGACAGTGAACATGCCTTACATGAGCCGTTCTCACCTTTGCCAGGAGACCTGTTAAATTTCACAGGAAGAGTTATTACATTGACCAAATGAGGTTCATACACTCAAACTAAACGTTGGAAGGAGGCAGCAGCTCAGCAGGTTGCGAAAGAATTGTACCTACTGGTGGGTAGAGAGAGCTTACCCTGCTGTTTTAAAGAGTTAGTTTTTTCCCTTACTAGTTTTCAGGGCTTAGAAGTGTCAGTTAAAACAGTAATAAAATATGGTGTTATGCATGCAAAATATAAGGCGATTTGTATGAAGGCTTATTGCAATCCAGTTATATCTTGCACAGCCTTTAAATTTAAATCTGCCTTGATGGTTCAAGTATTCTAGTGGAGATGGTGTTTGTGGTAAGGGTGCTGACTTATGTCATCAGATTCCCTCATCAGTTCCTTGCTTTGAAGTGAGCATCTCTGTATTTTAGGTAAATCACTTCAGATCTGGCTTTGCAATAAAATTTCCTTAACTAACTCACAAATATTTAAACATTAATCTGAGTCTTAGTATCTTGGTACATCACTTCCCAGGTATAGTAGGGAAAATTGTCACCTCATTGCTTTACAGCTATAATACTGGAAGTTGAGAAGCACTCGGATGCTGTGGTGACAGAAGTGATATGCAACAAGCTACATACCACAGCCAGACTTGCACAGAAACCTACCTATACATGGCCCTGACATGGATCCTGTATCTCTCACTGACAGCATTCTCTGAGTTTCTGATTTAGAAGCAATTTCTGCACCTTCAGATAAATCAGATATCCAGAGACAGAAGATACAGAGATGTTTAATACAAAGAAATATGATGTGTCCTGTGCAAATGCTGTTTAGGTGTTCCACATCTACCAGTGTGGCTTGAGAGCCACATTCAAGACTCTCTTTGTTGGGGGGAACACAATTTAAAGTCAAATATAGTAAATTGATCTAATTACACACCTTTTGTACTCCTCCCAGGATTGTGATGGAGTCATCTAAACTGAGTGGCAACAAGCCAGGCAGCACAAACGATTGGAGCATCATCTATACCCTTTTATGGTTCCTGAGCTCTACTTCCCAGAGGGACAAATGCGATTGCCCCAGGCACAGCAAGATCTCACAAGCTCCAAGTGTGAAGTGAAACCTGAGGCTTTTGCAGCAGAGAGACACACACAGCAGATCATATTTGGGCTCTCCGAATGCTCACAGCTCTGGGTGGCTGTCTGGAAACAGGCACCACAGAGCTGACATGCTGCACGGAGCTGTGCCTCTGCTGAGGGTATTTATTCCCCCAGAAACATCTCCCAGAATGTTCTGACTTGGCACAGGCTTGGCTAAGTCAAGTATCACTTACAGTCTGAAACTGTAAACTCTAAGTGCTTTTATGCAACTCAACTATTGCTGTTTAATGTGCAATAGCTATACGGTCTGTCGATAAAACACACACTCAAGCCATGAACATGCTTTTCCTGCCCTTGTAGAATATCTATAGAGACATATGTCCCCAGAGGAATTCTGGAACTCACACAGATATGGTAGTGACATTGGTCTTCAATGTACTTTTTCCTTGGTTCTTTGGCTGATTCTCAAGTTGAAATTTTCTCTTTTCTGCAGGCAGGAGTTTGTAAAAGGTCCAGCTTCTACTCTTTTATATAGCAGGAATCTTACATTGTGCCTTTAAAGCTGTCCAGCAAGTCTAAATTAGCTTTTTCATGATGGTTCCTGGGGCATTTCCAGTTTAGCCTGAAGTAAAACTCTCCCTACATTCAGGTGGAGCAGGATTAGGCCTTAAATTTAAGTTTCAGGCATGATAAAGTCTCACTAATACAAGTACTTACTCCTCATGTCAAATGATATTTCAATATTCATACTGGCATCTAGAGGTATCTATTCAATTTTGATAAAATAAGTAAATAAAGTGAGCATATGTCTTGTTTTGTTGGCACTGTTTTAAAATGATGCCTATAAAATCAATCCAAATAAATCCATCACACATCTCCTTGTTGCCTGTCCTACCACTGTTTCAATTGGAACACCAGGGCGAATTTCTTTACTACCAATTGTGTGTTATAACAAAACCCGCAAATATTTACTGGTGAGATAAATACTAAACACAGGGCCAAAGCACAGACCATCCTTTCCCAGGCACATCCCTGTTCTAATGGATGTTTAATTTGGTTCCCATCTTATTTTTACCCTTCCTATTCCTACGCAGTCTCAAGCACTACACGGAAGATCTTTTTTGGGCAGGCAGCTTGCTGTGCACAATATTCCTCCTTTTGATTGCCAAAACTCAACTGCTACACGCAAATAGAGTTCCAGCTAATGGATAGTATGGAGATTGCAGTTTAATTTCTCTAAGTAATTCAGTCTGATCAAGGGAGACACTCTAAGAAGACACTAGTGGGAAGGGATAATGATCATACACAGTGTGGTGGGTTGACCCTGGCTGTATGCCAGGTGTCCACTAAACCCACTCTATCACTCCCTTTCTCAGCTGCACAGGGGAGAGAAAATATAATGAAAGATTGTAGGTCAAGATAAGGACAGGGAGAGACCACTCAGCAGCTACCATCACAAATAGATTTGGCTTGGGGAAAACAATTCCATATCTTACCAATCAAGTCAGATTAGAATAATGAGAAGTAAACACTAAATCTTAAAAACACCTTCTACCCCACCTCCTTCCCAGGCTTAACTTTAGTCCCAAGTTCCCTACCTCCTCCCCTCCAGCAGTTCAGGGGAACAAGGAATGGGAGTTTTGTTCAGTTCATCACATGGTGTCTCTGCTGCTCCTTCATGGAGCAGCATGAAATCCTCATGGGGAGGACTGCTCACAATCCCCCTGCTCCAGCATGGGTCCCTTCCACAGGATGCAATCCCTCAGGAACAGATTGCTCCTACATGAGACCCCCAGAGGGTCACATGTCCTTCCAGAAAACCTGCTCCAGTATGGGCTCCTCTCTCAACAGAGCCACAGATCCTTCCAGGAGCCTATTCCAGCACAGGCTTCCCATGGGATCACATGGACATCTCCCCTGCTCCAGTGTGAGGTCCTCTATAGGCTGCAGATGGGTCTGTGCCCTACCATGGACCTCCACAGCTGCAGGGGCAGAGCTGCTTCACCATGGGCTGCAGGGGACTATCTGCTCCAGCACCTGGAGCATCTCCTCCCCCTCCTCCTCTGCAGTTGCCTGCAGAGTTGTTTCTCCCACACATTCTTACTTCTTTCTCCAGCTGCTGGGTTCTTCTCCCACTTCTTAGCTATATTACCCTAGAGGTGCACCACCATCTCTGGTGGACTCGGCCTTGGCCAGCAGTGAGTCTGTCTTGGAGCTGGTTGGCATTGGCTCCATCAGACAGAGGAGAAGCTTCTGGCAGTTTCTCACAGAAGCCAACATGGGCTGCAGGGGGACAGCTGCCTCATCATGGTCTGCACCATGGGCTGTAGGGGAATCTCTGCTCAGGCACCTGGAGCATCTCCTCCCCCTCCTCCTCTGCAGTTGCCTGCAGAGTTGTTTCTCCCACACATTCTTACTTCTTTCTCCAGCTGCTGGGTTCTTCTCCCACTTCTTAGCTATATTACCCTAGAGGTGCACCACCATCTCTGGTGGACTCGGCCTTGGCCAGCAGTGAGTCTGTCTTGGAGCTGGTTGGCATTGGCTCCATCAGACAGAGGAGAAGCTTCTGGCAGTTTCTCACAGAAGCCAACCCTGTAGCTCCCTCGTTACCAAAACCTTGCCCTGCAAACCCAATACACATGGTGAATCCCTCACCTAATTGCTGTTAAACTTTCCAATTAGAATTACTGACATCAAGCATTCTGTGCTGCAGCCCTGGTATTTGGGATCACTTCTCTAGGCTGGACCAGCACATGGGAAATGGAGCATCTCACAATGCTATGCAAGGATCCTTCTGGCTGATCAAGCTTTGCAAACTGCAATGTGAATCCTGATCAAGGCTGCTGTATCAAGCACTGCACTGATGTGAGGCCTTTAGCACTGGAGATCAAAGGCTTCCAGACTACTGAAAGTTTAAAATAGACCAGTCTTGGAGGTCTTTTCTCTCTGCATTTCAGTATATGTGCTTAGCTAGATTGATCTGAGTTTACAAAGGTATGCATTTCTGCAACAGAGTATGGTATTAGTTTTGATGTCTAAGTAAAAAAAAATAAATAAAAAAAATTCTTACAGCTCCAGAAAAGCCAACGAAGTAGTGGTTTAATGTACAAAGACTGTATCTCACATGCAATCTCAGAGCTTTACTCCCAGCGAACAAATCTTCTAAAGGCTCACAGCACACCTTGGTTTGTAAGTCCTGGATTTACTGAAACTAAAACATCCTGAAATAAATCAGGAAGTTCTGAAATAAGTGAATTTTGGCAAAATGCATTTGGGGGGTGGCAGTGGTTACAGTAATACCACACAGCAAACGCAATTGGTTTATGGGAATCTCTGACAGCGTTTAGCACCATCTATGAATTATCACCTGAAATCTTCATTAGCAGAAGTGTTTACACAGATTTTTATTAAGCCTGAAAAGTCTGAGTAGACCTACAAAAGACGTTTTCTGTCTCAAAATCCTACCCAAATTACCTCTAATACATGACTACTTGGCAGCCTGCCTTTTTTTGAGGTTGCCCCTCTCCTCAAGTTTGATGAATTGCAACTGTTTAAGAATTCTCATCTCCTTTGCGCGAGCAGCATCACCCTGACACCAGAGCCTCTAGATATGCAATAACCATTTATCACCAGCACACTAAAGCTGAGGAACACTGGAAACATGAAGGACACAGGTTTGCAGGTGTATGATGTGGCAATGTCACCATGGGAGAATGCAATAGAGGGGCCTTGGATGTTTTTTAGCACTTTCATGTAGAGCCAATGCTCACAGCAGGGGTTGAAACATCGTGTGGCTTACGGTGTATGGCAGAAACAATCACTGTGTGGTAGCCTTAGGAGGCAGAGAAACAAACGAAGCTTCGTGACCCTTATTTCTAATTTATGTTTTCAGGTGTGAACTAAAAGATGTGAGATTCTGTATGGAGCCCCCTCATATAAATGCTGCAGGACAGAAGCCAGTGAGAACAGCCTCATGCTGAGCAGTTGGAGCTGCGGCTGCATCCCATCCCTTTACCTCATCCAGCTCTGCTCATGTTTGCATGGATGTGCACACACACACAAAGTGGGTGAACCCAGATCCTTAAAAAAATGACAGGCAGTTCATTTCCTCTCAGTGGGAGACACTGGGGACCATAATCCAACTTAAATAAAGTTGTTACTCGATAGCTTTTGTTAGACAACTGCAGACAGAATTTTAGCAGGTGGAGTGGAAGAAAATGAGGGAAGCATTCGGTATCCTATCTGAAACCAGGTGCCTTGATGTCAAAACAGATTTTTGCCTGGGGCCCCTTCTCCAAGGCTGGTGAGAGGTTTGTGACAGAGCACATAAAGATGAAAAGTCCTGGGAGTGGTTCTTGTGCTATTCATAGCATGAGTCAAAGGGTGAAGGTGGTCCCACACCCCTCATGAACATAATAACAAGAAGCACAAATTGTTATTACTCACTATTTCTTACTCTGTAAAGTAAGAGGAAAGTGCTGTCTTCACAGAGCCCATCATCCTGCACATTATGTCTTTCCCCTTACAACTCCTTTTGCTACTTGGTCAAGTCTTAAAACTTGAAAGGTTTTGAAGTTGAGCTGGCACAGGATCTTTGATGTTCGACTATGCCAAGCAGCAGAGTGGCAGTGGCGGCTGATCTCACTCTGGCCTTTGTGGAGCTGAGAGAAAATTGGATTTGAAGACACTGAGGAAGCAGAATGTGCATGATACCAAATCTGGGTCTGAAATCTAGGGGCAAACTCAGATGATCATGAAGTCTCAGTGCAATGGGAGACCTGGCATTAAAAACCTTGGGCTACCTCAATAATAGGCAGCAAGGACTGCGATGAGCATTTCTTGACCGATCTGAGACATTCCTGGAGTTACACCCAAGTTCCAGACACAGAAAGCTGATAGAGCAGCAGCAGGGAAAAGAGCATACAGTAATATTTGAAAAGAAACTTGCCAAGCAGAGCTCTAACATTATTGCAGGCTTGCATATGCAATGATGTCATAGGATAACATTTTCATGTCTGACTTTTTCCATAAGTGTTGTAAAAATTAATCAGTTTTTGATTTTTACAAGCCTGAGAGACAAAGAGGGGAATGTAACAGTTAGTTTTTCAGGCCTATTTTTGGACTCAAAGAAATATAAAAAAACACAGTTATGCTTGTAGTTCAGAGTGGATCCTTAAAGGAAAAATGGAAAGACATTAAATTAGTTCAAGAAATTCATCTTAAAAGAAAGTTCTGTGTTGCAAGAGTGTGTAAGGCAAGATATTTTCTGCTAATTTGAGCATGTTCTTTCACACCAAGCAGTGCTAGAATTGTATAACCACAAAATAAGTTGCTTTCTCAGACATGAACCTATTACCTCGCAATTACTTTCTGTTCCTTTCTTGCATGGAATTGCCTTCTCCTTTAAAGGTCCATGGAGTTCATTCCATTGCCTCAGTTCTCTTTAACTTGCAGCAGTTTTAAGCAGCATCTGATGGAATTTTTCTAGCATTTTCTTCACTCAGACATGATCTAGGTTAAGCACTCACCCAGGATCAGAAGATGAAGCTCACCTGTATTAAACTGAGCTCTTTTGCAGTGTTTCTCCTGTTTCCTCTGATCATGGCACTATGGCTATGCCATGAGTCTCTGAGGCTTTCTGTTCATTTCCAACAGAGCTGAACTTGTGGCTACCTCATAAACCTCTCACATGTCTTAATCAGATGGCAGCTGGTATTTCTCATGTGTCAACCAAGTTTTGATCTGAATGCCATGCACAGTGCCATGGGTGAGTACAAGCAAAGAAATGAGAAAGACTTTTCCCTTTTGTTTTAATAGATTGGTTTGAGTCCCCCTGACCCATTAAATTCCCACAGCACAAGGGACTGGCTGTGGCAGAGGACTAGTAGCTAGTTTGATCTTTGAGGAGAATCAAAGCTTTATCTCTGAAAGTCAACTGTCACATGACCTGGAGATTTTTTTACAAAGTAGACTTCAGGTAAGTTGGGGATTTGGATTTGTTCAAGGCAGAGCTTGTAGCTACAGCCTTTCTCCTTCCAACTGTCATCGAGTGCAGGTCCTTCCTCGCCAGCCCAGGAGGATTCTGCCTGTTCATCCTTTGTAGAAAACCACAAACACTTTAGGAGATGTTCCCTGTTCAAAGAACTGTACTTGGAGGTCATAGTTTTGAAAGGGAAATGGTTTTAAACTGATTTGTGTGTATTTAAAAATTTTGTCTAAAGCTCCAGATGAACTGCATTGAGATAAATGATGTTTTTTTGAGATTTTTCTCTTGCCTCATTTCAAAGCAGTAGCTAAACAGCGTGTTCAGATCAGAAATGCTGTGTGCAGTAACTGGTGTGCATCAACACTTGGCATTTTGGTTGAGGCAAAGTGCACCTAGGCTCCGTGCTGGTGACTACAACTTGGTTGTTTCTTGTCATGCCATCCTATTTCGGTCTTTTCCTGAGACACTGCTAGATGCCACCTTGGAGCACTGCTAAGAAGCAGTTCTTTCAGGCTCAGCTCCCTGTTCCCCACTTCTCTCCTCCAAAATTATTTCTAGGTGTATATCCTTTCTACTTTCTGGTGACACTATGATAGCTGCAGATACATTATTTATGGCCACAAGATTTGGCTTTCAGTGCCTCCGATCTGAATGCTCCCTCAGCATCTTTTAATAGCTATCGCTATTTTGTATCTCTTTTTGTTTTTTCTCTAGGGAATGTGCCAGCAGGGATGGGACTGAAATCCTTTTGGACCAGGAGTGGAGACAAATGCTGCTCTGTTTGTAAACACTCCAAGGCTAAAATTAGCAGGAGTCAGAAGAAGAATCGTTTATAAACTTCAAGCCCCCCCAGCCATCTTGAGGAACGTCACGGACATATCGACACATCTGCTGCCGATTAAAATAGCACCTGGCATCACCTTCCCTCCAGTGCCTCCTGCCAGTTGACTCCTCTGTGTGCCCAGCCCCTTGCCTTGCTTTAGACTGCTTGGCTTGATGACACCACCACAAATGATTGAGCACATTTTCAGCTTAGAGGAACTATCCAGATCCTCCATAACACCTTGCAGAGTCTGGAAGAATAGCCTTGGTCAACGAGAATATTGTCCAACAAAAAAAGAGGAGGGATTCAGAGTCTGACTAAACATTGAAAGACAAGGAAAACTCTCACAGCGTGAGTGTATTTTAAATAGGCTTGTGCTGTGCTGTTTCAAGCTTGAGGGAAAACTAAACCACATTGGGTACAACAGATAACATTAACTAGGATGGATAAGCCCCACATATGTCTCTCCATTCAGCAGTTATAGGCAATGGCTTATAAAAATGACCTTGGCTGTGTGTGAAAGAAAACACGATGATAGAGAAGCAGCAGTATGAGCAAACAGTGTGTTCAATAAAATCTATGCTTCTGAGAACAAGCTGCCAACCAAATGCCAAACCATTTGAATAGATCATGTCAACAGTTACACAAACTCAAGTCTTTGTAGGTCCTGAAGTAACAACTTGATTTTTTGTTTTGTTTTGTTTTTCAAAGCACATGAATCCATACAACTATGCATAGAAAGCTTTTTTAAAAGCCATAGCGAAACCATGACATCTTTTTTTTGCCATCTACAGGCTTCATAAGACTGAAGGAGGTTAAAATATAGGCAAAAGGAATAAGTGCTGTATTCTAAAAAGAAACAAACAAAAAATAGCTTTGCAGCCCAATAAAGCAAACATCTTTAAAAGATGTCGGGGCCAGAAAAATGTTTTGGGAGTTTTACCCAGTACTGGAGAATATAGTCATTTTTTTAGAAAGTGTAAAACCATGCCCATAAACCCGAGGTTATAGAAGGAACTCACAGAAAGAGTTGAACTTACTTAAGAAAGAAAAACAACCGAACTGAAAAGTGTAACTCCTCTCTGCTCTGTGTTATTGGCTCAACATGGGAAAAACTAACATCTTCTTCTCCACCAAAGAAATAAAGAGAATTCCATGGGAAGGGATTGCGCCCAGTTCCCAGGTTGGGAGACCTTACTGAGCTTATCCTGTACAACTAATACAGTTGGTAGCACTGCTAGGATTCTCTTTGAGAAAAAGTGGAAAATACTAAGCTAGATGTTTGTAATGACCATTCATGATATTCTGGACTCACAACTTTACTAAATACAGCTGCTTACCACTCTTATCCTACTGCCTCAGTGCTTTGCTCTTCGAATCATCCCCTGAGTGCAAAGGAGCTACTTCAAGGGAAAGAACTTCACACAGTCCTGTTTACAAGGGTCTGTACAGAAAGTCTTGGTCCTGATGCTTCTGACCACTGCTCCCCACTTTTACAGCATTTTCTCTGCAGCAGACCTCTGAACCAGACCATTGAAAGGCTGTGGGTAGCAGGGCCTCTGGCATCATAAGCAGCAGGTACTCTCTTTTGGGACACCCCAATCAATCACTGCTTCTTGGGGTGCTGCTGTCACTGGCCATAGCTCCCCTGCACAGCCTCATGCTGTCAGATACTTTCAATTTACAAAGTTAATCCCCCCCTTGTCTAACTCTGGACATTCATGACTTGTTCTAGTTTTCACCAGTTTTAATCATGGGGCATCCTCTCCACTGATGTGAAGCACAAAGGACTGGAGTGTTCTCTGCTTCAACTCCCTGCTGCAGGAAGCATGGTAGAAGAAAATGTCACCATGGTGTGAGAGAGGCTATATGGAGAGAGGCTGCGTGGGCAGGCAGGTGGTGGCACAGGTCTTCCCTCTAGCAAAGCCATCAACAACAGCAGAGGTGTGATTGGGCACTCACTGGACAGCAGGACACAAGGAAGCTGATACACTCAAGACAGCCCCAGGCAAACGTGGTAAGAGCCCAGGGCTCACCAGCCCACGAAAAGCCACAGGTCCTATCAATTAGGCTTTCACACGAACCCAGAGCCTCTATATTTGGAAAGCATCAGCAACTCCTTCAAAGAAGCAATAGGAGTCAAAGTACATGACATGAGGCACTTTTGAAAGAGCCATTTCCATTCCATTTAAAGTGTGGTGCTTGTCGACATTTCCATTTCTCTGCCCTTGGCAGAACACACACATGTACACCGTGTCATGTCCACAAAATACTTGGCTGTAATTTATATCCTCAAGATCCTTCCCATATGCAAAATATCCCATCCATTTAAATAGGAGGATTATAGGAGTAGGAGGAAGCTTAGCACAAACAATAGCTGTGATCAAACCCAATGTGCACGAGTGATTTGTGGGAAGTGTGAGACGTATCAAAGATGGCAGGTGCTGCTCTTGCTTGTGAGCTATTTATACTCTTGGAGTCACTCTATAAACGCTTCTTGCTTTAGTGCACTCGTAGGATTCCTTTTCAAAGGGAGAGGAGAGGTGTGGAGTATGACTGCATGGGCCAAGTCTGTAATTTTAAAGATAATGGAATTAAGTGTTGCATAAAAATCCCACCGTAATACACAGAGGGAGTAGCCTGATATTACCAGCTTCAAAGCAGGGAATCATGACAAACCAGGAGATATGTAACAGGGGAAAAAAAAAACGCAAAAGGAGCAGAGAGGAAAAAACACAAAAAGAGTGGAGGGAAGCAAATAAAACATTTTCCTCTCGGAAAATACTAATCTTAGAGATCCAGGCTCTGACAGGATTTTATCTTTTTATTTTTTTAACTAAGGAATCACTGCCTCCCACAAGAGGTAAATATATTTGGTAAACAAGACTTGGCTGTTTACTTCTGAAGTAAGAGTGATGAACATGCCCAAAAGATGCATTTAGGGGGTTTTGGCCCCAAGGAGGAACACCAGGGCTTCAGCTGGCTCAGGGCTTCAGCAGGGGCTGGGAGTGCTCCTTGGGCAACTTGCCAGCCATGGGGCATGGCCCAGGGCTATGGCCACAGCCATCCTGCACAGGAAACTAGTATCACATGTTCCCCCAAACCACTGCAGGACACACTCACAGGATGAAGGCTTTTGAATTCAACTGGAAGGCAAAGCTGAAAACCACAGAGCACAGACCATCCATGGACAGCATCAGAGTCAGTCCCAGCATTCTCAGCTGCTGTGAGATGCTGCAAGACCCAGGATTAATCCCTTACACACTCTCCTTGGACTGGGGTGGAGCAGACATGTCACCTCAATCTGAACCCTGTATCCACACTCCAGCATCCGCACTGTGAACACACAGGGAGCTGCGACTCAGATGCCCTTTCAGTGATAACACCCCCAGCACTGTCATCCTCACTCGTGTGTGTCTGGAAATAATTGTTTGAGAAACTGCTATTTCTGACTCACAATTCCAGTTGTGAGCACGAGTACGATGGAAAGGTTAGCACCCATGTTATTTACATCTCAGTTCAGAGGCACTAACAAAGGTTAAAGAAAGCAAGTCAAGTTGAATGTCATCTAGTCTTTGTAGCCCTCATCTTAAGCCTTTTAGCCTGGCAAACCTCTGCTAAAATGAATGAGAATTTCTGTGCTAAAGCTGGAAAATTCACCAAAACCCATTCTCCTTGTGTTTTGTTATTGCAGCCGTGTAGTTTTCAATTGCTCCTCAGACACAATTCTTGTAGGTACGAATTACATCACTACCAATTATTTTTCTTGAAGCACCAAGCATCACTGTCACTGTGTCATAACTAAGGCAATAATACAAGTCTCAGAAGTGATTTAGGGAAATAAACCAGACCTGATTAGCAAGCATCTTCTTTAAAGCTAACTACCACAAGTCATTAATCATAAAAGTTTCTAATTTCAGAAATGAGTTAACTGAACTTTAATGAGATAAACAGCTTTTAAAAGCTGCCACCACGAGACTGTAGGCATTACACTGGGAGAGTGTTGCAAAATGACTTACTCCATTACCAATCCCAGGAAGTGCTTCACCAGAAGCAGCTTGAGGAATCTACAGAATCTCCAAATTCCTTTCAAAAATTCTAGTTATTTAAGATATTTGGTATTCCAGGACATCCATGGTACATTTGAATACAGAGCTGAGGCCACTGCCTCAGATACTTTTATAATTAGCAAAGCAGATTCCATGACATGTTCCAAATGGTTTCAGCTGGCAGGAGCTGTCACCCTGTACCAAGGAGTGCAGTGATGCAGCGACCCCCCCAGCAAGAAGGCAGATGGAGGCAGAGGAGAGCTCCTGAGCACCCTTCTCATGCACGATGCTGTTATATTCCCACCTGTCCTTTCCTCCAGCTTCTCAACCCATTAATAAGAAGTGGAGGTAACCAAGAGAGGGATTGGTGATAGCCATGGCACATCCCCTGCCCCAGTATCCAGGCTTCTGAGGTCTTTTCCAGACCAATAATTCTGTCATTATTTGACCTCAGGACATCAACATGGATGCATGCATTAAAATCCAATATAAAAGGAAGAGAAACAGACCAATTCTGCTGGGGAACTGCTCCTTCCTGAGTGTAATGTAAGAGAAATGTAATGTGCCTGCACTGTTGGTACAGAAAAACTCACAGACACCAATAACTGAAGACACACAGCAAATCAAAACAAATACTAGTGTTAAGAATGTGATAGTCACTGTGGGAAACAGTCAAAGGGGAAACTTGATGTCATTGTCATATTTGGCCTAAGCAGAAAGTTGCTCTTAAATGGGATGAAAGTTTTCCTGAGAAGTATTTTGTTATAACATTACTGCAAATGAAGAACATGGCCCTGGAACAATCCTTGTTTCAAAACTATGCCCTGCTGGTCTTCATGCAAACAGATGTTCCTAGGCAAGCGACTTGCTGTTGTCTTCTCGTGAGAAAAGCTAAAGCAGACAGATTGTTGTGTAAGGCACAGACTGGATGCTGCTGTTAGCAAATGACAGCACCATCTTTTCAAGACAGGCACACAGAGAGACCTGCCAGAGCCATGCTCACATACAGCTTCACGGGCATCTCCCTCTGTCATCTGCAGCACGGAGAACACACTGACACTCAGACCAGCTCCTTCTTCTGAGTCATTTTCAGCCTTGTTCCCCAAACCCATGAATTTATGCAAGGATGCACTGCTAGACTGTCAGCAGTAAATTTTAGTGAAATTTATTGCACAGACACAAGCTACAGTGTTGTCTTTAAAGGGAAAAGTGAGGGGTCAAAAGGCCTGAGCTGGTTGAGAAGATGGCTTGGTTTGTGCCTGAAGAACCCCTTGCTTTGGGTGGGCAAGTCAGGATGGCCACACACCATCTTACCTCACCAGCAGCACCTTTGTGCCCCTTCTCTGTTTTCCTGCTGGACCCTGGATCAGTGATGGAGCCAGAGGCACTGAGCACAGCCTGACTCCTTTTACAGCAGAGATCCCAGGCTAAGCACCATTGTCAGGTCCTCAGAAACAGCGCTGTCCCCAGAGCTAGGGGGCTTTGAACAGCCTCCCCAGATCTGGAGAGCAGCTCTGCAGGCTGCTGTGTGCCTGCATCTCACATTGTCACCCAGTGGCTAGCACCATAACCCAGCAGCCTGCCAGCTTGGGGCAATAGTCTTGGTCCCATAAGGATTAAATCACCCCAGCAAACACACAGACAGGCACTGTCTCTGCTTGCCTGAAGCCAGCAGTCTGCACTGCCTGCCCTCCTGTCCCCCTCCACCCCCAGGCGCCAGGTTTCAAATGAAAACCTTGAGTGGTTAATGCAGCAATCACTAATCAAAGCAATTACTGTAAAGCAAAAAGCCAAGCACATCAGTAATGTGCATGGGAGGGACAGACTCTGGATTCTGCAGGCGAGCTGGGCTCGCCAAATGACGAACTTGCAAAGCGGATTGGAATCAGCAATATAAGTGACTTCATCCCACTAAATTTAAATGAATTTGACTATAAGCTGGTTAAGAATCTTTTTACTGTGTTAATCAGCATGACATATTGTCATATTTGGTTTTTTCATTAAAAGATAATTAAAGGAAACAGCAGCAGACAATAACTTGAAAAAAGGGAATTGAGTCAACTAACAACCCCCTTCCTCGAGCAAAAAGTTAGATACACCTGCATTTACTGATGTCTAGTGTGGCAAAATAATGCTTCCAGAGAAACAATTCAACTTCTATTCCTGACACTGAAGCAACAAGAACAATTTTCATTAAGAACACCTAGAAGAGCTGCTACTTCCTGAAGAAGGGATGAACTGAGAGCTCTTCACTAATGACTTGTGATTCATTTCCTCAACACCTCCGGTAATGAAGTACCATTCTGTTCACTTCCATGAGTAAAGCACCTACTCCTTCTTCTGCTGGGCCATGCCCAGTACATGGTTTCAGGTTTTTCCCTTTCCTTACTTAGCCAGAACTTTAAAATGCCATCACACTATCTGGGTAGCTTTGGTCCCCAGAAAAAAAAAACCCAAACAAAAACCCAGGTTATTTCTAGCAGAAATATTTGCTCTCCAAACTTGCTGTTTCAACTGTGCTGCTATCAATTTAGAGTGATCATCAAAGGCATCAGGCTAGCACCCACCAGCAAGAAATTAAGGTTGGAAATTGCTGTGAAGTTACATGGACAAATAGAGGAAATTGTGCAACCTGGTCTTTTCCTGGAGCCACCCAGGAAGTAACATGGAGTGTTGCCATACCAAGAAAGTATTTTGTGGCTTTTTCTCTCCTTGTTATCCCACAGTACTGAGGTAGCTTCCTATGGTCTATATTGCTCTCTACTTTCTGAAGGTCAGTTCACACTTAAACAGGCAATGTGCTTCCCACACTCCAGGAAGAGCCAAAACTCATTTCATGAAGCCTGTGCCACACTGTGTAGCTCAACCCCAAGAACTGAGAGCCATGCCTGTGACATCATTACCTGTAGAGCAGAGGCTGGTGCCTATTCCTTCCCCCAAAACTATCATTGTTTCCAAACACTGTCAGTACATTTCTGCTTGGTTGTACAGTCACAAAAGATCATGTCAATTCTCCTGCTTCACTACATGTGCTGAACCCAGCTTGCCTGGGTATGTGGCCTTTGGTCAAATCCAGATGCATTCATAATTAATGTGCAATGCTTTAAATGGATATTTTTCAAAGAATCCACTTTCCATGCCTAACCGCACAGCCTTATTTTATATGGTGTGGCTACTTAGCTTGGGCTTGCCTTAAGCAGGAACGGAGAAAAGGGCTTCTCACCTTTATAGAAAGAGAAGATACATATTTAAACCATATGAAATATGCCCTAGAAGATGACTAAATAGTATTGACAATTGCAGGGCTCTAATATCACTGCTCGTTAGCTGAATATAAGCTGGTGATGGTACTTCAGAACATTCTAGCTAATTGCAAGACCACTCTTTCTGCTGGATACTGCAGCTCAGCCCTTGCCACCATCTGGGGGATAAGATAGGCTCTCCAACACCTAAACCTCTCCATCAGCCAGCAGTTTGGAACAAACCTGATGGAAGGAACCTGCAGTTGTTCCTTGAAGGATCATGGTGCGTAAACTTTGAATCTTCACAGATCTAAACACTGAAGTTATTCACAAATGTTGTGCTATATGTCAGAAACAAAGCCCTTACCTTCTGCAATCAGTATTTCAGTACTTATTGCCAAACACTGCCGTATCCCAAAGGGTTGCAAACCCCCAGCACTGAGAAACTGCCTTCTCCAACACAGCTCTGAAAAACTGGGATGAAGCCCTCCTGCCTGCTAAGCCTTCATCACCATGCCAAATCAGTGAATGTAATTATTCATATTCCATCCCTTGGTTTAATCAATATTTTTCTGGCTGCCCAACCTCCTTGGGAGCATTTCTGGGCCAGTTCATCCCTGCGTGGGGATTTCTGGAAAGAGGTGCAATTACATTTGAAATGTAAATGGCTGTTTCACTGCCTGGGACCTCGAGATTCAGGATTGCTCTGTGCCTAGTAAAGTAGAGGTCATAAATACCCTCACCAGGCTGGGATTTATTGCTAATTACATGACTGCCTCTGATGCTGAGCATCAGCTTCTGGAGAGCTGCGTTTGTTGTGTTTCATTCATCATCCAGGACCAAGCCCTGCAGTATTTGCACACCTGCTCCTGTTGCTCGTGTACCTGCACAGGAAGCAGCCTCACTGGTTCATCTCCCACCAACTACTATTGCAGGACCAATTCTCCTGATTTAGAGAAAGGAAGGGCAGTATCACAGTGGTTAATATTATTGATTACTTTCACAGCTTTTCACCAAAACTAAATGTCTTCATTTTAGACTGCCATGCTGTTATATCCTGTGGTATAAATATCCAGAAAACAAAGTTCAGTCAGAAAAACCTGGTATTTTTTGAATTCTCCATTTGTGTCTTCTCTCCTCTCTCTGTCTCCTCCTTCCTACACTGTTAACTAGATACTAGAAAAAGCAGAGCTGGACCCATGCTAGGTCTGAAACACACAAGGCTTTCAATTTTAAAAAAAAATGTCATGGCACCTAATGCCATGCAATAATATGATCTAACAGCACAATGCAGGTGCTGAAGAGATGCTGAACAGATCAGAAAAGCATGGTCTGTGTTCCCAGACATCACAAGCATTTAGATCTGAGGTCTGGCCCATCTCAGCATCCTCCTCGTGTTCTATTAACGATGCCTTTGTCACTATAGATTAAACAGCAATGGATCAACTCTCATAAAAGCCTCTTGTTCTATTCCCTTTACTCCTTCCCACCTTCCACCAGTAGTGCATTAGCCAGTTCCAAATGCCTCCTCGTGTTTGCTGGGCAGCAGAGCCAGGGCCCCAAGCATGTTGTCTGGAGACTGGGGGATGCTCATGCCCACAGAGCATGAAAGTCCCTTGGCCCAGGGAAACACGCAGCGTTTGGCAGCTGCACAGCATTGAGTGCTCTTTGTTAGCTGCTTTTCGAGGGTTAGATTGTATGAAATATTAATTATGATTCTGCAAGTTCCCAAACGTCCTTTGAACCACAAATCAAGCTGAAGATATAAGATCCGTTGCAGAATGACACAGCAAGTAGAAAAAGGAGCAAAAGTCTTACTCTGTGTCGTGCATGGCTGTGTTTACTTTGATTAGCCCCATTTTGTTGGGCTGCAGAGAGACAAACCCATCTTTAGCACAAATTGGTGGGTGTTTGTGGCAGGGAGTACACTCCTCTCTCAGCACAGGACACAATGGGTCTGCTCAACACTGAGGGCACGAACATCTCTCTAGTTTGAGATCTTCATAGCATTACATCCACTGATCCCTGCTGTCAGCAGGAGGATCTCAGTTACACCCAGAAGAGGAAGAACATCCACACAGTGAGGAAAAGGTGATGGGGTGGCTGTTCCTGTGTTGGCAGTGGAAGAGAAAGAAGGAGCACCTGTGCTCTTTCCTCCATCTGACACACTGGAGCTCAGTAGCCACAATTAGCACTAGGTTTTTAACAGGCTAACTACCTGTCACATAGGCTGGACCTGACTCTCAGGTACCCTAATCACAGAGGTGAAAGAGGTTTTTTTGCCCATCTGTGTCTGAGGGAGTTTTGCATCCATTAGCAATTATGATAATGGATCTATTTCCAGAGAATTAATTGCTCCTTTGCCCAAGTCCTAGACAAGTTTGCTGTAAAAATTAATTACTTGGCATCTACAATACGCTTAACAGTCAAGTAATAAGCTAATTTTCAGAGAATCCACAAAGGGCCCCCAGTCTCCCAACTTCTCAGAGTACTGTCTGAATGTACAGTGAAAAGTCAGTTAGTTGTTGTCTTGCAATTCCTTTCCCATGGTATTTGACAACCCCAAAACATCTGACCAGGTACTTGACAGCTGAAGACCCAGCAAACAGCCCAGGAAAACACAGGAGTATCAAAATAAACCACATCTTCAAAACAGCCATCCAAACCACGCAATTCCCTCCTCCCAGAGATGCTGATGCTTTCCCAAGTGGCAGCAGGCATTATAGCTGAAAAAGGGTGAGGAAAATGCCAACATTCAGTAGAGGATTAGAATGGACAAAAGACACTGCTCTCCTTTCTCAATTCACATCTTTCTCCTGGGAAGGTTCACCATTTTACACCAGTGGGATGTACCAACACGGGAGAAAAAGAGATAGCTTTGATGTCAGAAGATCACCCAGCACTAAAACCCTTCAGCTTCAGGTCTGTTTCTGGTTCAGGAACTTGATGTTGCATCTCCCCATGTCCCAGGTGAGTACCCCATCCACTGCAGAGGTGGCTGATCCAAGACGACAGGTGTGGATATCTCTGTGCTGTGCTGTCTAAGATGACTTGAGCTCCCATCACCACCTTGTCTGGGGGAATCTCTGCTTTCTGCCCAGCTACCTGGTTTTGAGAAACCTGGAGCAAGCCAACATTTTTGCAATCTCTGCCGTTTTTGCTGATTTTGTTGGAGCTGACCAGAGAGTTCAGCAGTGAAGGACAGCAGGAGCACGACGAGACTTTTTTCCTTAGGAAAGCAGACTGAAAAATTTGCATAGAATATTTGCAAGTTACCTAATTAGCTCTCCTGAACAAGATGCCACCCATCAGGTAGCCCACCGTAATTGATGCCATGTGCTCCTCTGCCCCAAAGACAGAGTGAAACAGTTTTCCTTACACTAGAAAAGACATTGGTTTTGACCAAGATCTGAATCCTTTTGCCAAATGCTCACAATAAACAAAGCTAAATGCTTTCTGTGCGTTCATGAACACGGGATAGTTAATCTACTTATGTGTGTAAAATGCTCACTTTAAAAGAACAAGGATGCTTGGCCACTTTAATGGTGTTTGTTGCAGCTATTTGCAGTCCCTGCAAATTCAGTTTCTTTCAGTAGCTTAAATATTAAGGGTCATCTTATAACTCTCATGAACATATGTAGTTCTTTGCACAAAACTTATACAAACAGATGCAAGGGGATTGTACTTAAATAACAGAGATGACCCGATACGTAGATGTAAATGAAAGGAGACAAGCTTGCAGAGACAGAGGCTGGGAGCTAAAATGGGAGAGCATGGTTAGCAAGGACAGCAGCCTCCTGGGGCATCTGGCCCCAGCAGACCTTCTCAGAGCTACGAGGCTTCGGATGTTTTGTTCCTATTTGTTTAACGAGAATGAGCATCCAAATACCAGCATCAATCTCAGTCTAGTTATGACATCGACAGAGAGATTGCTTTCAAAGTCCTGCCCAAAGTATGGAAATTCCTCGAGCTCAGGAGGAAGTCAACGGTCATTTCCCAAGGGTATCAACGGGAAGAGCACTAAGCAATATTGAACATGCTCGGGGGGGAAAAAACTCAAACAAACAGCAAAAAAAACCAGCAAACCAGAAAAGCAGAACCCTCCTGAGAGTAGAAAGTAGAACCTCCAGCATAAAACTCCTTCTCTTTGCTGATGTGTTTCATGACAGCATTGCTCAATGCTGGTGTTTTAGCAATAAGACCATCCTCAACAGATCAGCAAATGTAACTTCTCTTTAGGAGATTAATCTGTTTTAAAAGTACAGAACAGTCCTGGCTTGGCTATTTTCTTAACCTCCTCTGTGCCCTTGAGCATGTACAGTTCATACAAGGAAGCAGCATTTTTAATTTCTTGTGGACATATGTTATACAACCTCACAGAAGAATGCTGGAAATGATCATCTATGAAGAGCATGGGGCTTCCATCTGGCATCGTTTTGATTCAAGACTGACAAAAATATCTACCAGAACTGCATAGAAAACACTGAGATTGTTAATGGCCCAAATGGTGTCTTCTAGGGGAGAAGGTGGGACAAAAGGAAATAAAGATAATAAAAATCAAACTATCTACAAAGAGACATTTCAAATAGGAAAAGGAAGATTTGCGGTTTGGGTTGGTTATTTTTTTCCCCTGTGGTGCTGTAAGTGTACTGTTTCCTGCTGCAGGGAGCCACACAAATCTTTTCTTCAAGTTTTATTCACAGGAGGTAGGGAAATCACAACTGCCAAAGGAAGACAGGTCAGAATTAAAAGCAAGAAATATGTTGTTTTGGTCCCAGAAAATTCAGTAGCAAAGAACTCCATCAGAAGCATTCAGTTCTGCCTTGGCTTGTGCCAAATGCAACTGAAGTTTGCATCCATTTGATACCAAACCATAAAGTGTCAGTTTGATGGAAAATTAAAAACAAAATAATAATTAAAAAAAAAAAGTGGGTAAAAAGAGATCACATGGGAAATTACCACATGGTCCTAGTACCCAGCGATAACTGCTTGAACTGGATCCTGAGACTGGAACAACTGAAAACAAATCTGAATCCATATTTGTTACCATTTAACCCTCCTACAGGAAGGTTTTATCACTATGATTCAAGGCAAAGATGGGATTTTGGAAAAGTTTCTGCAGCACTCTGCTTCTTGCCCTCTCCAGCCAGCTGTACTTTTATATGCTGGGAAATTGATTAATGGGCTAAATTCCTCACATAACAGAGAAAAAAAATTGGCAAAGAACAAATTCTTGCAGTGGAAGCCAGTGTGTGGGCTGTACCCTCAAATTTTTACAGACTTCCAAACGTCAGCCAGACTGGCAAGACCTCTTACTGTAACCCAGGATATTTATTCCTGAGGGAACACTCAGATTTATTTCATAGTGGGCCTTTAAAAGGAAAAATGATCTGCTTTCCTGGGAGTCCAGACAGCCTGTTAAGGCTTATTCTTTCCATTCTGCATGTAACAGGAGTGATGAGAAGTTTTTGTATCTGCTAAGGGATTTTATTAAGACCTCACTTTCCAGACAGAAAACATCAGGCAAAGCAAGCCTGTTCCATGACCTGGTGATAGGAAGGATTGACCTCTCCTGGGATGCTGCTCAAGAGGTGGTAAGATGAGGAGTGTGCTATCTTTTGATCCCCTTGATGTGCCTGGCAGCCTTCACCATACTGTGCAGGGGAACCTTCTCTTGCTCTTTGCTGCTGAAATGCTGTAAGATCCAAAGAACAGGGACCTCTAGTTCAGGCATGGCTGTTGCATCTCCACTTGTGAACCATTTGCCCCATCTACTTTTCAAGCAGGAGTCAAACCAGCCAGTTACTTTGATACAAGCATCCTCCTTTAGCCTTTTCTGTGTACCTTAACAGCAGCATCTCTCCTGCTCCTCTCCCAGAGGCATTTGCTTTCTCCCCTCATCTGCACACCATGTGTGCCTTGTTTCCTATGCAGGGGCTCAGCAGCAGGACATTCAGTGCCCTCTCACCAGCTGCACTCAAGCTAGTAAAAAGGCAGATCAGCACTAACTTAGGGAGGTGCTGCCCAGGCTCCCTGATCTGCCATCCCACCCCATCCTGACCTCTCCCAGCTGTGGGGAAGTAGCTGTGCTTCCCTGCCAAGGCTGCCCATCATAGCTCATCATCATCCTCTCCATATCCCCAGAAAGACCTGCCTGCACTCTTGACATACACATATTTCTGTGTCTGGGGAACATGAAACATACTTTGCAAGCCCAATTCCTGCCAGAACAAATCCCTTTAGCATCCTTTCCTTCAGCAATATTTCTAGGAATGGCACAGAGAAGTGTTTAAAGGCTTTTCATTGATGCCATTTCTATCACAAACCCATCCAGGGCCTTTGGCCACGCCACTATCTTATCACAGCTGTGAAGTGGGTCAGTATCTCACCGGCACAGAGAGTAAAACATTTAGAGAGACCTGAATGGAAAACAGCTTTATAACTTCCAGCACCATTCTTAGAGACTTAGCTGCCCTGCCTTGGAGAAGATATTTCCCAGCTTGCAGGTGTTGCTTCAGAACATCCAAGGAAATGAAGACCAGCATTAAACAGTATGTTTAAAGGAAATATTCAGCTGTTAAATGTCTCGGCTGTCTGCCTCTCTGCAGAGAAGGATGCAAATTTCTGAGTTTAGGCAGTTACCAAAAAAAAGTCAGATTTCTGCCTAGTAGTGTTAGTGGTGAGTGCTAAGAAATACTCCTCTTTCTCTGAGCCACGGTAAACTCAATCCAGGGGAAAATTTTATCTTAAAATTAAATAATTTTTCATTTGACAGAGCCTGCACATATGCCTTTCAGCCACCTGGAAGCTCTTATTTGTAGACGAGTCCTTGTCACAGAAATACGGGGGAAATGCTGTAAATCAGGCATGGCATTCAAGGTGATGGAGCCTTTCTTGTCATAACACTAGGAAAAAGTCTCTAGCCCAGCAGAACAGCACTGAGGATGTGTTGATGTAACTGCCACACAGGTAGTATGGAAGGGGGAAAGCAAAAAAGGCAAGATACAGAGCAGTCTGGTGCCAATTTTGGCACCAGAGCACCCACAGCTTCACTGCCTGACACAGTCTTTGTCAGTCTGTGCCACCTTCCTTTTGCTGTACAGTTGTGGCAATAAAACCAAGCAATTCTTATTTCAGGGTGTGCAGCTCCCTATTTTATAGAGCTATATATTAGATTTATATAGACTAAATGTTGATAGATCCTATATATCTCCCAATTGTTTCTCAAGGAGAACAAATGCCTTTGAGATGTCTAAATAAATATGTTTTAGGACCAAAGTCATGAGACTGCAGAGTCCACACTGCTTGTGCATGGTGTGTTATTGAGGTAGGATCTTAAAGGAAAAAAATCCTCCAAACTGTATGAAAACAAACTTCTTAATTGGTGGAAACCACAGTTGGGAAACATCCCAAGCAGCTGTTCTTCAGCTATCTGGAGCCCTGCCAGCTCTTATATATCGGCTTTGAGCTGAGAACAAGTGTGATAAATTCCCGCCAAGCGGGTAATGTTTTTGAGTTATAAGCACCTAAAAATAGGATATGTAATGAAATTGCCTCCTCAGCCATAACTTGAGTATCACTGGTATAACTGTATAATGCACCATGTCCACCCCAAAGCTGATGTGGTCCTGCATCCCACTGAGTCAGGAAAAGGCTCCTGTTGCTGTCAGTAGGTGCAAGACATCATCAGTCCAGATCTCCTCTTACCTCCACTCACCAGGCTGTAAAACCATCACCAGGCACAGGTCCCCCTTTATCCATGACTCAGGCAGAAGGACCTGCTCCAGTTCCACCCAGGGCAGCAATATCTGCAGCACCATTATTCATGTTTCCACTGGGATAGTGCAGGATGATAATTTCTAAACATTACCCTTTCAGCACACACAGAAAGCTCAGTGTTAATCTCATAACATTTGCAAGGAAATCTTTTTAATCAGTAATGAAAGCCAAACATTATCCAGCCTTTATTGACCTGCAATAACAGAACACTGCTGCTACATTTCCCCCGTGCCTCTTGCACGGGTTCATTTGACTCGATCTGTGGCTGGTGTTTATTCTTAGCTCACAAAGCTCAAAGAGTTTAGATTATTGATTTGCTGTATTTCAGGTTGAATCCCTTGGCGCCCCTCAACCCGAATGAATTAAGTCAGAAAAAGTTAACACCTTTACTTCCAAGACACAAGCACGACGGTGGTTTATATAAACCACACATCACTCTGCCAGTGTTCAGCACATTAACTGGGAAGTGCCAAATGCTGCAGCAAAATCGAAATTTGCAACAGCAAAAGTACTCACAAGCAAGAGTTTGCTCCTGGCAGAGGAAAAAGCTACATATTCAGAAAAGAAGGGTGAAGAGGCACAGCAGAGAACTCCACCAGCATGGGAATAATCCTTCCCTTGCTAATGGCTATACAAATGGTTTGTTACCTTGTGTGCAGGTGCAGCTTTTGCAGCACCATGCTGAGGCCATGGTTTCCAAATCTTTTTTCCCATAACCTATTTATTTCATGTACAGTGGGTCTACAAGTTAGATGGTAGCACATGGGGGCAGGAGCTGACACTTTATCTGGTGGTTACATGATATTTTCTCACTGTCAGTGCAAGAATCAAAAAGCATTAACTGAAACTAGTAGATAGAAAGTTCAAAACCAAGGCAGAGAGGCCACTGCCAGCAGCAGTGGACCTGTGAAATGCCTTTCCTGGCACATTTGTGGATGCTCATAGCTTACAGGGATTTACGAAGTGATTCGACAGCTCACCAGGACCATTAAAAACAGGAAAACCTTGAGCCACAGGAAAAAACAGAAAACTGTGAAAGGAGCCAGGTGCATACCATTGCACCTCTATCTTTTTTTTCATCCTCTTCTCCAGAACTGGTTTTGGTCACAGGACACAGAGCTGATGGCTCTCTGCTCTGATAAAAGACAGCTGTTCTTCAGTCCCATTAAAAACCTGTGGCACCAGAGAAAACCCAGAACTTTTGTGTTGCAGAAGCTAGACTAGAAGTTATTTCTTCCCTCATTTATGCCAACTGAACCAATGAGCTCTTTATTAAATGGTACCAAAATCTCTCAGGGAAGCAGACTGAGTGGTTGAAGTCTAGGTGGAAAAATATGGAAATTATTTGTGTTTCCTTCAAAAAGCCACTAGTGGATTATGCCCACCAGAAACCAGTCATCAGAGCACACTGGACCTTTCTGGGATTGTTTTTTTACTTACTTTTAGCCATGTTTCAATTTCATAGAATCATTAAATACAATTGTTAAGGTTGGAAAAGCCCTTTAAGATTATCAAGTTCAACCATAAATAATTTCTTTACTTTTGGGATGACCATCATTCAAAACACATTCCTCCACCAGTTTTAGCCTCTCCCTAGAAGAGGAGATCTGTTTGTTTTCCAGCAGAAGAAAGCTCCCTCCCAAATATTTCCATGTGGCAAGGAGCCATGATATTCCCTGTTGCACAGGATGGCCTGGTCAGGTATCCTCTCATAGAACTCTCATGGCACATTTGGGCTCTGCTTAGGACAGGACCAACTGCTGGGATGTGCTATCAACACATAACCTGTGGTTTCATTTCTTCTGACCCTCAGGCCTTCTCTAACCTCAAAATGAACAACACAACTTTCTGCATAACATGTTTCCTGTAGGATGAGGGGTCTCCAGCACTGGGAACACACTCCATCAGTGCCTCTAGGTGCTGGTTTGGCAGCAATGACAGCATGTCATCACTTTGCTACAAGCTATATGGGGTACAGCCCTCTCCCTTGGGCTTTCTGCACTGGGTAAGCCTTTTCAAGAGCATCCACCTCCTCTTCAGAAGTGGCGTACCCAGTGTTTATTTTCAGCTTAGAGGAACCCAAAGCCAGAGTAAATGTTATGCAAATTCCACATTATTTTTTCTCTCAATATGTTGCATCCCTGAGGCCATGACAAGAAGAGCTTCAAGAAGATTTAATAAGTGCCACAGAGAAGGTAGGAACAGACTGGACCACATCCTGCTCTGCAGGAGCTATGGAAAAATTTTCCCAGGTATGTCAGCTGCATGAAAATGTTAATTCTCTCACTCTTCAGAGCACTGAGCACCAGCTTGGGGCAGAGCTGCCTGGGTGCAGCCACAGGAGCACCTTGTACCCAGGGCCACCTGAAAACCACACTGATCACAGTGAGGTGGGAGAGCAGATACAGAAATGTTACAACTGCTTTTATTTTCCCTTCCTTGGGAATATTTTTGATGAATTTGAGCTAAAATCTCACCTCCTTGAGTTTGGCTACACCGATAAGAGGCACTGATTTGCACCTTAGGTGGTGTTAATCTTTCTGCCCCCTATATCCCAGCACCAGTGCTGCATGCTGAAGTCACCTCTGTAGTCTGAGAAGTTGTAGGACAGGAAGCCTTTCAAGGGCATTCTCATGTAAGAATATACCTTAGGAAGAAAATATGACTTAAAAGTGAGCTAATCCACTAAAATACAGAGCCCAGGTAGAAAAGAAACTTGGACCAGAGCACAGATGAGAGAGCCTGCAGTATTTGAATCACCACGGCTTCAGTGACAGGAAACTTGAAACAACTGCTACAGTCACTCCTGTACCATTAATGTTAACCATTAACCCTTTTTTCCTTGCAAAAACTTAAGCAGAATACTGCAGTGCCTGCTGGATCCATAACCATGATCTCAACCACCCACTGCCTGGTGCTGTGTGGCATTTCACAGGTTCAGCTTAGACCTTTTCAATTCCTTGCAGAGTGGGTCAAGAGAGAGTGCATGCAAACAAGAATAGCCAGCCTCTGCATTAATGCAGTTGCCTAGGTAAGGGTTTTTCAAACAGGTTTGTGCTGGGGCTACATGCCCAACCACAGCAAATTTATAGTGACCACAGGGTGACAGAGCACTAAAATATTAAAGTCTTTGTATTGTGATTGTACTTGGGGATTGCTCAGTTGGCTCTGAAAAGTAGCTGTGACTCTCTAAATAGTAAGTACTTTATCATTTCTTGCCTACTTTAAACACGCTGCTGTATTTCAATCATGATTCAGAGCAAATCAAATTCCGTGTGAGGTATGGTAGAAATGTTGTGTGCGCCAGAGGTGCACACTCAGCTCGTATAAATCAGCACAGCTCCACTGATGTCTGAGGAAAGGATGCCAGTTTTTGCCAGCTGAAGGTCTGCAGGGCAGCGTTAGTATCATTCTCACAAGACTGAGATATAAGTAAGTAAACCCTGAACATCAAATTATTCAGTTGTCCTCACTGTCCTCCCAAGACCTAACTGAAAGAAGCTCTGTAGAAGTGCTTATCCTCTGCGATGTCATTCACTCATAAAAATATCAGAAGTGTTGTTCAGAACTTTCTTAATATTTGCCATAAATCACAGTGCTATGTAACAGCATAGTAGTTTGTAGTTTGTTTAGGAATACAACCTGGAAATTAGAAACCCAGTGAGCCATTGATTTTTAAAATACCATGGATCCAGAATTTCTTCACAACAGGATGCAAATAAACTCAAAGTAAATTAGGGCTTACCAGAGGGGAAAAGGGAACAGGATCTATATCCTAGGTAACATTAGAAAATAAAAGATTAATGAAACCCTCACTTGAAAACTCTACTGGCCAAGAAACTAAAAAATTTACTTGTAAAAGGTAATATTAAATGAAGAGCTATGGAGAAAACACAGCTGTTACAGCACAAATATCTTTTCCTGCTCTCTGCAACAATACAGCTTGCTGTGTACACTGTGTCCTTCTGAGCTGGAATTATAACTGTCTTTTTAATGCATAGTTGCACAGAGTCTTAGGTCAGAGGAAAGCACTAAATCATCCAGCCTGACTTTCCACATATCACAAGTCTTTGCATTCCACCCGTTTACCTCTACATTGAACCCAGACATTTGATGTAGCCAATATTTTTTTGTCTTGGCCACAGACAAAAGTTCTTGGGCTCAGAAAAAGTGTTGCTCTCTTTCCTCTGAGGATGACTATGGTGTCTCAGAACAAGCTGAAACACTCCTGTATAGCTGCTTTCAAAGGACCATGAGGTACCAGAAAAGCAGAAGCAAAGACTCAGTTATCCCATTTTCCTGAATCCTGGTTTTCAAATACGCTCTGCTGGTGACATCCAAGCATCAAAGTCCTCTTCTGCTCCCACAGGATAGTGCAACAGGCACAGGACTGCCAGGCAGCACATTGATATGTCCACAAAAGGGTTAAAGGCAGCACTGCGTAAAAGCAGACAGCGGTGCTAAAAATAGAAAACAGTTCAAAAAAAAAAAGGAAAGAAAAGGAAAAAATCCTTCAACACATCTTAAATAAATCCATTTATTCCAGGGTTTCATAGAAACCATATAGCTGAAATTGCTACAGGATAATTCCTTATAAGCCTTATAAGAAATGTTGCTGTCCCAGAGCCCCAGTACAAATCCTGGCAAGAGTATTGGAGATAACAGATTGGATGCCATGGAAACCGAGACAGACCTAATTTGAGCAGTAACCATTGCTGTTATTTATTTAATTCTGATAAGCCATCTAAATGTAGAATGACTAAAGGTTCCTCTGCACTAAAAATAGAAGGCTTGTAATATTTTAAATCGCGAATCACTTGTGTTTAACAATATTTTGGGCATCTGACATTAACATTTCATGTACACTTTTGAAAGCTCAACATTAACCCCATTCTGTTTCACACTGTAGGAAGAAGAAGAGTGTCTTGTCCCTTCCTTCTAATATTAACGTTACACGTCAAGAATGCCTTCCATCAGCCCAGGCTCCTCATCGGAGAGTGGGAGCAAGGATGTCCCTGCTGCCCTCTCATCCTCCCCCAAGCTTAAAGCAAATGTTTGAAAGAACCAGAACTGGGCCATAGGAACCAAATTCCCCTTGTCCAGTTGATTCCAAAGATCTTCTGTGATTGTTTGATCTCAACATCTCCATTAATAAAACACCTCCAGAGGCACGTCACTTTAGAGCTGGCTGATAGCTCCCATCTGTTTTTACACCCCTACCTCCATTTCCTGAGCTGGAGAAGCAAAGACTCACAGGTGTAAATTTGCAATTCCTGCGGATTTGGCATTTTGCAGTGCTGCCAAAATGCCTGGAAGCAGGGGAGAAGCAGGGCTGCCATTGGGATGTCAGTACCACAGAAGGACTAAATGCCTTTCCTCATGTCTCTGGCTAGGTTTTTCATCTGTTTTTACACCCCTACCTCCATTTCCTGAGCTGGAGAAGCAAAGACTCACAGGTGTAAATTTGCAATTCCTGCGGATTTGGCATTTTGCAGTGCTGCCAAAATGCCTGGAAGCAGGGGAGAAGCAGGGCTGCCATTGGGATGTCAGTACCACAGAAGGACTAAATGCCTTTCCTCATGTCTCTGGCTAGGTTTTTCCTCCTCGTTCACTGTCCTCAGGAATAACACCTCCATTTCTCTGTGGTTTGCATTTCAGCCTTAAAGTGTAAATGCAGCTGTATTCCCTGGGAGGTTGTACACAACATGTACAGCAAATAGAAAAAAATCCTAGATGTGTTTTGCTTCTTAGAAATTCTCTGCTCCTTGCACTCCTGCCTCTGGAGAGACCACCAGCAGCCCTATTCCAGCTCTTAGACAGTTCCTCACAGTAACATCAGCATTTATCCTCTTGTGGGGAAGGTCCATCAGCCAGAGCATCAGGCACCTGCTGTGCCTCAGCACACCTTCCCCTCAGAAACTTCCCTGTCCTCCAACACTTGCCTCAGTTTTTCAATTTATCACCTTTTGAGCTGGGAATTCATGATGTGGATGGCAAGGATGAAGCAGCTGATTTCAGCATTGTGCCATCCAGAGAAGCTCAAAGCATCAGCCCAAAGCTTCAGGGCTGGATCCTCTTGCCAATTAACACCAGAGTGCTGATAGCATCAATGTAGCTGTGCCAGTCAAAAGCAGATAAAGATCCTGGCCATGACAATGGGAGTCTGGATTTTGTACAGATAGGAGGGAAATGACCAATATTCTGTTTCACTTTGCAATTAGCTGAGCTGGGTAATGTTAGCCAAGCCTTCCCTTTCTGCAGCGCAGGGCTGAGGGGTGAGAGTTGTCAGAGTTGTTTTCTTCAACAGTTCAGAAGTAGGACTGCAAAGAAAGATATTCTGGGCAAGAATCAAAATGAATAAGAATCGCTTTCAGGATCTGTCACACTAGAGTCAGCATATATTTAGCTTCCATTGCTCTCATTTAGAAACAGAGAGCAACGCTGGGATATTTATAGCCTTCAAAGACCTTTTGCAATGGATTGCAGCGCCAAGGGTTCATGCTGGGATGGACAGGCACTGATACACTGTATTAGTATACCATGGTATACCAGTCAATCTTTATGTGGCACAATAAGACTGGAATTATTTTGGAAAAGCACAGGTTGTGATGACAGCTTTTTACCATTTCCCTGACTGTGCTACAGGACTGTTGCCAGTTTAAGGCTTTGATGGTTAGCAATTGCTTTCAGAAGTGAAGGGTTCATTCATCAGTTTGGGTTTAATCTCAAGCTTGATATGACTACACAGTGAATATTCCACAATGAGCAGCTCTTGTTATCTGGCTAAATGAAATCCTGATGGGCAGGCTCAGGTTGAAGAATCAGATACAGTACTTTCCTCCAAAAACCTGCACAAGGCTTCTAACAACCAGGTTTTAGCTGTTACAGAAACAATTTCTAGTCCAACTTGCCAAAAAAGCAAAAGTTGTGAAGGGTAGAGGGCATGTGTGATCTCACATCCTGGTCAGCTCTCATTTCTCATTAGAGTCTGCAAAGATGTTCATCTTCTGAAGAGTATCCAACGGCTGCTTTTCATAAAGGAAATCTCTCCTGAGTTATCCAACTAACAGCAAGAAGTACCTTCTGAAAGGATTTTTGTTCAGACAGTCTCACAGTGCGATAAAACACTGATTATTCATATATAATAGGAAGATGTTGAATAATTTCAAACTGAGATTTCACATAGTAGGTATCAGACTGTCTATATTTAGCCACTCAAATCTATACTTAAACTCCTACGTAAAAATGGCCAAAAGGAAATTGGCCACTGGGAGCTGGTTTTAACAGCTCATATCATTATCAGTAGGAGTTTGTTAGTACCATTTAATTTTTCCTTTCTCTTTCTAATCCTCCACTTTTCTGATACTAAGCTGCTTCTTCTCTGTCTTCTTTGCCTTTTAATAAGGACACATAAAAGCTACATTTGGCTTGGAAGGTGTTTGGACAGCAGGACCTTTGAAAGGCTTTGAAAGATAACCAAAAATGTTGATGTGGTCTAACTATTGTATGCCCAGCTCCTTCCATCTTCTTTAGAGACCTCATCCACCACACACCCACCCTGACACCCCAACACCCCAGAGAAGGACATGGGTGGCTTACTAACCAATTCCTTGCATTACATGTAGTATCGTATCCTCAATTCAAATAGACAAATCTATGACTGCAGACTCCAAAGCACTTGTTTCCGTACACACCGATGTGTACCAGATGAGAACCTGGACACCATCAGTGTAACAACACACAGCTATCCAACACCAAAACCTTTTGCCACCCCTTCCCTGCTTCAAAGCTGAAGCAATTTCATTACAACAGAGGACATGGGAAGAAATTGCTAATTCCCTTTAATTCTTGAGCTGCCCTTGACATTCAGCAGAAAGACACGAGCGTACTGAAACCAGTGTAAATAAGGTTAACACATCAAGGGAATTGCTCCTAAAATTGAAAAATGTAGTCGTCTGCTGGCAACAATCTATTCTCTCCTCACAGAGTCATAGCAGGGCCACTGTGACTACAGCTACGGTTGAGTCAGCATTTCCATTATCACCTGCCATTTTCAAGGATTTATATCTTGGCCATTTAAGAAAAAAAACCAAAATTGTTCTTGGCTGAAATTTCCATACAAGCTCCTTGGGCCTGATCATGTCTCTACTCTCCACCTGGTACTATCAGCTGTTCCTGCACAGCACAAGGATAAAACACTCCAGCACGGAATTGCTAGTGGTCAAATCACTTTGCACAACCAGGACCAACAACAGAAGGGGGCAAGAGATCAGAGATTCCATCCCTGCAAAACTGCTGCCGTTGCTGGATATGAATTTCAGAAGCCTGCCAGAGCTGGAGATATCTGAGTTAGCTTCCAGTAATGAAGTCTGGCAAATGCCTCCCCCGTTGTGCTGAGTAGCACTGTCACAGAATCAGGCATGTTATAACCTGAAATCACAACTGTTGGGTTTGCAGTCAAAGTTTTGCCCTTAAAGTCAGCTCTTATGGGGTTTACTCTATGTTTGACTCCTGCTTGCAGCAGACAGGCAGGCTGACAGCTCCTTTGTGATGCAACATTCACAAAGCTGTTACCAGGTTTTAGAAACTGTTTGCAACAAATTATTCAGCTACACAGGATAGATCTTCTGAAGAGATTATTCAGTGACTATTAGTTTAGCCACGGAAGAGGCACCTTTTATCAAAAGAGGGAGCAAAAGAGCAGTTGTGTTCGTATCAGCTGCCTCACTACCACTCTGCAGAAGCAGAGGGAGGTTTAGCTCGAGATTTATGTTAAGGTCCTCCATCTGGCTCCAAGTCAGACCACAGACTCACTGAACTACATCAGCAGGGTGAATTGTGAGAGCTACCAAATAACACACTGGAAGCTCCATCAAGGGTTCACATTAATCACAGCCCTGCACTGCCAGCCTGGCTCCTAAAGGCAACTTCTGCTCATAGAGATGCTCCTAGAGACCAAGAGTTAATTTGGCAAGTTCATTTTAAACTACTAATTCACATCCTGTGAGCTGGTTCTGTGTAGTAGTAGCATGTAATAAATACAGTTTAATAAATGAAACTGTCTTCACCAAGGCCAGCTCACTGTAAACTTGTCAGTTTGGTCCTTCTCAATGTTGCAAGAGTGCTGCAACATGACCTACTTGTGACCAACCCCTCCAGAGGCTAACCTGGGATGGAGAAAGCATTTTTCCATAGCTGTTGCCCCATCTCTCCCTGCACACATCAGCTAACCTGTGTCCTGGAGTGTGGGACTGCAGGAGCCTTCACAAGCAGTGACAGCACCTGCCCTGTCTGCTCTCCCACACTGGGAGGCTTGGGTTCTTTGGCACAGCTGAGGTCTCAGCATGTACCTAAATCAGAACTGCTTTGTTTGGTGCTTACACATAGCCTTAATATTCTGTGTTTTCACTGTTTTCTTGGTGCCATTTTTTTTCCCCAAAGAAGAAGGTTTTATCCTATTGATTTTCATTCTCTTTCACTAGCCCTGATTACTACACTTTATTTCCCTTTTACTAATGTTCTCTCCTGCCTTATGGAGCCTTCAGAACCATGTCCATTCCTCTATGCTGTTTCTTTTCCCCCTGTGCTCCATCACAGCTGTCACCTTCTAATGATATTCAAATGGAAGTGCCATGCTATCAGGCTAATCAATGCTAATAATATAACATAAATGATCAACTAGTCTTCAGAGACTGTATTTAGTTGCTTTTTATGTTAAAGAAATTGAAGAGAAACAAAGCTAAAAGTGGTAGACCTCAGAATATGTTCAGGTAAATGAGGCACATGTAATTTCAACTAGAAAACACCTCACAGCAACTATTTATGTAAATGTTGAGTGTGCCTCAATGAGAAGTGTAATTCATCTTTTCTCTGGCTTCTCCTAGCTAGAACTAAATATTGCCATTGGGATATTTTTAAGTACACAGAAGAATGAATTTAAATCTCAATGGGAGGCTTCAACATAGCAAAATACTTAAGCCCTTGTGTGACTTTAAAAGGACACGAATAGTCCCACTGAAGTCAATGGGATTTAATACACATACTTTAGAGCCAAGTTGAATCAGGGCCTGAACAAATGTTGGTTTCATCTTACAGAATTGTGTGACCTGATACCCTACTTCCAGCCACAGCCCAGCTCTGCTGACTGCTCTCCATCATGCACAGCCTAAACACTAAATCCAAATCCTCACAGCCTAATAGCACTCAATTTTCTAAAAGTTGCATTCCCCAGGCATCTTATCTTTTTACCTCTTCTATTAGAAGTAACATTTGATATGGCTATTATAAAATGAGATTTTTAGGGAAAACGATTTGCCAGTCCATTTACTTTATGCACTTGTCAATCATTAATGTATCTTCACTGTCATTATATGATGGGTCCTCCTCTTTGTATCTGATAGTGCCCTCCCACAGGTTTTTTTCTGTCACCAGCATATGTCTGCACAGCAGCAGGAGGCACAGCAAGGAATTATAACACAAACACAATGCTGTAAGGGCAGGAAACCCGCAGGAGTTCTCAGGGTAGCAGTTGCAGCCACAGGGATTTCTGCCTCCAGGGGTGGACATGGTTCTCATCTTATTTGGGTGATGTCACTGGTCATGCTGGGAGTCTGTACACCATCCTGGATGGTGCTAAGGAGGGGGAAAGTGACTGTCAGTGACTGAATGACAGTCAGGCTCCTGGCCACTGCAATCCTGGTGCAGAACCTCCTTCCAGCTCAGGGACCTCCTCCCTCTACCTCAGTCCCAGTGGAAATCAGGCAGGGCTGGGTGCTGGGGTCAGGAGAGGCTGCAGCACATCCACCTCCCTCATGTGTGCCCTCTGCCTTCAGCATCCTTCCTTTGACCATAGGGATGGGGAGGAGGGGTATGGGTCAGGGCACTTGCTCCATCCTATCCACACAGTGGGGTCAAGCTGAGTCCAAACTCCTGTCGCACAAATCACAATTGAGCCTTACAATCCAATAGGTTTGGGTCTGAGGGCTATAAACACTTTTAGAAATGGGGAGGAGAAGAGCTCTCTCCCAGGCAGAACCAATGTGATTTTAATATTAAACTCTCCTTGTCTTTGAAAGGTTTAGATGAACCTACAATAGGGTTTTTTTTTGTCTGTAGGCAAAGATTCTCTGTACCCTTCAAATCAGCAGCATCAGAGAGAGGTTTAACTGTGGACAACAGAATCTTACAGTTAGGTCAGACAGGAAGCTTCATCCTTACCCTATATAGATGGTTTTCCAAGCTTCTGTTACCAAAAAGGGAACAGGCAAGCTGAGCAAACCTGTTTGCTTGCCAATTTAAGGATTACAATTCAACCGAATGCTACGGCTCTGTACACCAAAGCAACTAAAATATTGACAAGGCTACTTCCAGGACTGATAGCATTGCTAAAAAAAACTCCCCAGTAAATAGGGCAATTGACTGGAAGCTAAAATGGTGTATGCTTTCTGGGCTAAAAATTCCTCCAAAGATATTTATTAATTCATTATTCAATGATGACGTGCATGGTGCTGCGTACATTTAAACATGAGGCGCTGCTGTAACCGCTTCTTGAAATTCTGATTTGCTTAAAATATTTAGTCCATTTTCATGCTAATTAAGGAGCAGGCAAGAAGGGAAGTCATATATCCATGAGAGGAAAAACAGATCTCCCCGTTGAAACAAGACTTGCCCCTTTCACCCTTCCCCACAGCCAAAATCTTACATGGCCTTATAAACACTCTTATGTATTTTAGCCATTTGAAACAATCACAGCTACAGAACAGCACAGGTCAAAAGGTGAGGGATGTCAGCCATGGTCAAGAATTAGAGGTAAGACACAAAATGCAATGCAACAGCTGTCAAAAGCAAATCAAGCTGCTTGGAGTCTGCTATGCTCCAAGCTAGGCTCTTTTGCTACTTCAGTACCGATAATTGTGCATCTGGCAATGAGAATTTCAGCACAGAAGCAGCTCTCCAGTCATTTCTCAGTTCCAATTGTGACTGGAAGATGCCAGAGCTGGCTGACCAGCTGGGAAACAGCAGGTTTTGCCAATAGGATCAAAAGACTAATCTTTCTGAACACTGTGATATTATTACTTTTGAGTTCCAGGTTTTGGGGGCTCAGGAATTCATCTCTCTGTTGTGTTTCTCCATCTGTTTGCCATGCCACTCACCCTCTTCCTCAGGCAACAAATAAAGTCATCCACAAAAAGCCAGTCAGGGAAGAATGAGGGGCTGGCAGCTGCCACCCAAATCCCAAATTTTGTGATTACAATTGTTTTTGGACGCATTCCAACAATTAAAGTAGCATTTGTTTAGATAGTACATTTCTTAGGGTTTCCAAGGCTGCACCAGACAAATGTCCCTCCTTGGCTGACTGAGGGAGATTGACCACAATATTGTAGCAGATCTGCCTGGAGGTTGGTACAACATGAGAACTGTAATCTAAAGGACTATGGTAGGGGAGGAGGCAGAGCTCCCATTTCATTTTACCTAGAAGGCTGAAAGCAATTTTTAAAATGTTGCTTAGAGAAATAAGTAAAACAGGTAAAACAAAAGAGAATGATGTCTGGGAAAGCAGCTGCTATGTTGTAGAGAACATTGCCCTAAGAAACTCTCTCTTTGCAAATACATCTTCCAGCATTTCACAGTTCAATGGAAAGTACAAGGAGAGCTACCCCAAGAGATTTTGCTGCAGTGAACTAGTACAAAGAGACTCTAGAGAATAGACAGGCAGTTGCATCTTCCTAGATTACTCTATTCCTAGAGCAGTTTTCAAAGAATATGAAATGGATCTGGGTGACTCTTCCCACCTGCACAAGTTTTACAAGCAGGTTCATTACTTCTTCCTGCTTCACTATTCTGTTTTCAGTGAGAAGCACCAGCAATGCTTTAGTGTTACCTAGTCCTCCACACACACAAAATACCAAACAGGCAGAAAGCAGTTCTCCTTCTAGAACAAGCCCTGACTCATCCTGGTGAGTCAGGCTATCATTCAAGTTTGTCTGATAACTTTGAGTCTCCAAGTTTGGATGGGTGCACAGACCTTTTCATTGGCAAGTGCCATAAGTTAACCCTATACCCACTCATTAAAACCTATAATGACCTATGAACAGTGTGAACCAGGAACTTACACTGCCTTTAGGAACTGCAACTGGTTCCTGTCTTCACCGTGGTCTGTAGACCACTGTGAGCTCTAAAAGTGCATCTGTTTGTGTAGGAACTCAAAAAGTTCTTAATATCTACTACTCATCACTTCAGCTCAGATTCTTCTCTCTGATCTCCAAATAACTATCATATGATCCACCAGAAAGCTGCCTGACTGCCACCCACCAACATCAGCCCCACTCTGAACCTGAAGGATTTCACTGCACTGTCATTTTGTTGGTGCTGTTCTGCCAGATGAAATTTCTCTCTGCAAATTACATTTGAGAAGATGTGCAAATATTTTAGGTGCACAATCAATATGCTGTAGATGACAAATTACAAATTAGGAAAGAAACAGCTGGCCATAAAACATGTATTCAATGTTGAATTAAGAAGTCTAATACAGTGACAGCTACCATCATGTGACATAGACATCTGATTCACTTTGCCAGCGACTGCATTATTTCAAAGACACATGTATATGGTATTTATCTTACTCCCATCAAATCAAGAGTGTCCCTGCATTACAGATTCTCTATCCTTAAAATAAAGCTGTGAAAATTGAAAGGCTAAAGAGATGAAAGCTACCTTATGGATAATGCAGAAATATATGTTAATTATCTATGTATGGAGAGTTTCCACTGCAGTTTTGAAAGCAGTGGTCTGCAGTCAGCAAGCAGTGAATGACACGTGGTATGGTGTAATAGGCATGTGGGGAAAGCACTTTGCAGTGGTTTAATAAATATTTTCCTGTGAAAGTATGATCCTCATTTTTAAAATGATCTGATCAATTGGATGCTAGAGGAAATGTCTGTGGGTGTCCTCCTGGTGTTCCCAGGATACCTGATCTCTGCTCTGCCTATGGGTCAAAGCAGGAACGGTGGTGCTTAGAGCATTGGCAGTGAGTCTACCCCAATTTGCCTTGCCATGCCCTTGAAGAGAATGATGCTTTTGACTTGCATTCAGCAAGAGTGTTGAGCTTTTGCAGAAGATATAGCCTAGTGCTGCCCTTTTTCTGCAGTAGGCATTTTGTGTGTGCCATAACAAGTCTGTGGAACTGCAAATCTAGCTGATTACCTGGAATTCTAAGACACTAATAGTGCTCTTCTATAAAGCTTTGCCTATGAGTCTGTGCCTGGTCCCACAAAAAAAATGAAGCCTGCACAGACGTCAGCAGCAGCTATAGCAGGTCCTCTGTCTGTTTCCACAGCAGCCCTTGGTAGCAGCTTTGACATAGCTTTATACAGCATTAAGAATGAAATTTAAAGATTCACCTTTCCCCAGTTAACAAAAATTCACAACTCCAAGTCATTACCTACTGCCTCAAGCCTTTCTCCAGCCAAGGGTATGCTAGTCCACAGCTCTAAGAGTTGACATTTCCCTATCTCTGGAATAGGAAAAAGAGAAGGGTAAAGAAAAATTAATGCAATCCAGGATGCACACAGGCACCACTCTGAGCCTGCCACAAGATCCTAAAAGTGATTTAGGAGCCTAATGTTCTCGGTTACAATGTAGGGTGTAACCAATGGTATGTATTCTATTATTGTCTCCACAAGCTGTTAAAGCAGGTAGGGGCAGTGATCGTTATCTCCTGCTCATCCCTGATGGCTCCCTCAGGGGCTGTCTCTGTTTAATGGGCTGTCTGGGACCCAGGCATGACCCAGAGAATTACATCATCCCATTGGGAGATGCTTCACCCAAGGGGGGGAGCCAAGCATTCCCACAGGGATATAATCTGGGGTTTGGATCAGCACAGAGCCCTTTGCCTGCTGGATTTCCAGAGGACAAGAGCTGCCACTGGACCTTCAGGTGAAGACCAGACCTACAGGATCACTGCTCCAACAGACTCATCACTCCATGAGGACTGCAGCCACCATTTAGTCGGATTACTACCAACACCCTGACTGACAGGGTGTCAGGTTACTTTCTGACTCTGTCAGTGGTTTCTTTTTGTACTGTTGCATTTGTTGTTTTGGTTTTTCTATTAAATTGTGTTTCTGACTTGGAGTCTCTCACTGGTTTGCTTTCAAACCAACACACCTACCACGCAGCACTCTCCCTTCACATACACACACCAGTGAGAGCTGTAAAGAAGTCCTCAGCTTAGGACACCTGAAGAACTGTGGAGACACCAAAGCCACATGGCAGAAGGCTCCAGCCATTTCTACTGCCTGCAGTTATAGTCCTTTGGGAAGTCTTTCCCTTCCACCTTTATATTTTTACCACTCCAAGAAGAAGAAAATTGGAGATTTTTGCCTAGATACTTTTTCCCCAAATCACTCTAACTGTAGTAGCTGACCCCTAAATTTATTATCCTCCTTCTCAACCTGGGTTTTGGACCAGGACCAACCCATTCAAATCTGATGTTTTAGGGGACTTCCCATGCATTTTTCTGATGGACAGTGGATGAGCCTAGAATTTCCTTCTCCTATCTGTGGTGGCTGGAGGAGTCAAAGACTTAGTTTGTGGCCATGACTACATGATTTGTATATCTGGAAGCACTGAAGTGAACAACCAGATTCAGAGGTATTGAAATGAGATGCAGAGGGGCACTTGCCTAATGAATTTGATGGAGCAAGTATGAGAAAAGCAGATGGGTTTTGAAGTCTGCTCCTCTAATGGAGGAAAAGGTGCTGGAATCTGGCCGTTTTGAATCAGAGAGAATAAAACAGACAGTAAATGAGTGTGAATGAATGATTGGCCTGTCTCTGTCCTACATAAAAACACCATTAGCTCATTTCATGTTCCACATGTTATTTACTGGCTGGGTCGCTGGGAAGACTGTGTTCTGCACCCAGAATGCTGCTGCTAATGCACAAATGCTTTTTTTCCAGAGGGTAGATTGGGGCAGGACTGGCTCTCGTCATCAGTAGCAAACACTGTTATTGGGGTCAAACATCTAATCTGCAATGGCAACAGGCAAACAGCTCATACCAGGGCCTGAAACTCTTCCCAAAACAGCATCAGGTCCAAACCCAGCAGAGGTATTAATAGCTCTGAGCCAAACCTTGCCCTGCTCATGTGGGAGTGGTTGTCTCACCACCTCTAGGAGTTTCTGTCAGTCAAGAACTTGGACAAACCTGTAAATCTCAGGACTTTGCCCCTGACAGACCATGAGACAATAAAACAGGGAGCCTAGAAGCTATGCCAGACCAAGGAGCAAGAGCAACACCAGTAGCTGCCATGTTCACTAGATTCATTCCCAGCAGGTAAGATGCACAGTGAACAAAACCAGCCCCCTGAGATGAGGTCTCTGGTATACCCACTTACAGGCAGACTGGGAGGAATGTAGAGAGAGGAATCTTGCTCAGGCCCTGTACTTGAGCCTGCCTGTGGTTTTAAAAGGACAATTCTGAGAGTAAAGACATACAAAAAGCTGCCTAGGTAGTAACTAAGCTCTCCAAGAAACCTAAGCTCTCTATGATATGATAAGTATTGCCAAAGGTAGAGAAAAAGACCTTGTTGTGAACATCTCAGTAAACCTGAGTCTCAGCAGAACTGGACATCTGTCTGGTTGTCCAGTAAAAGCCGTATCAACCCTCTAGGGGTTTTCCTATCAACCAAACAGACTGAAACACACCCAAGAGCTTCCTTTTTCCCAGTCTGAGTCCTCCCAATTCCCTCAGCCACTCCCCGTCAGAACTGTGCTCCAGATCCTTCCCCAGGTCCATTGCCCTTCTCTGGACACACTCCAGCACCTCTGTCCTTGTAGTGAGGGGCCCAAAACTGAAAATGGCTTTCAAGGTTAAAACACGGGATTCAAGCCAACACAGACTGAAGGAAGAGGAAACACACAAGGAATGGAAGAGACCATCCCTTACCAAGGGTACATATAGCAGTTGACATTTTATTAGGTGTGACAGTGCCAGAAGCCTTGAACTGCACACTTTGGAGCTCAGTAGGCTCTCCTGGGGTGATATGGATGGATTTTTCCTATCCTAGCATAAAGGGAGACAACTGACCTCCTCAGTACATAGGAATGAGATGGTGCATAAGACACCAGCCAGAACAGACTGGAGTCCAAAGCCTTTCCTCCTTCACTACAGACACACACACAAAAAAAAAGATCAAGCTGAAAAACATTATTCAGCAAATAAGACCAGCACCTGGGAATCAGTATGAATTTCAAGACTGACTGAGGCTGACTGAAATATACTAAATTATTGAGAAACCAAGACAAGGCTGATTCTGCTGTGATCCAGCCTGGCTGACTCCCCCAGCCTGTGTCTGGGCTGCAAAGGGAGGCAAGAGCAGGGTTTGGTACGTGTCTTACTGGAGCCCTGCTTCCAGTGGGCATGGACAACAGACAGAGCCAACACATAGAGGAGGCACCTAGAAAAGCCATTGCTCCTGTTGTCTACTGCCACACACACTTCTGGGGAGATGCAGTTTTGCATGATGGTTTTGACATCACCACACCAACATTCTCATTACAGAATCTGCTGTTGGTCTGCTCCAGCTCCCGTGTCTCACGCAGGGGCCAGGGCCTCCAGGCAGTGGCTGTGGATGCAAACAAGCCAGCAACAATGATCGTCAGCACCGTTTCACTGGGAGCTCACATCCTCCTCCTGGCTGTCATTTCTCATTTTGTAACCCTCTGGCCCAGACAATTGCATCCATTTTCTCTGCAGAGTAAGGACAGAGCCAAGTGTTTTGTCACAGGAACAGTGTGTCCAGCAGGATGAGGGCAGTGATTGTCCCCCCATACTCAGCATCGCTGAGGCTGCACCTTGAATCCCATGTGCAGTTTTGGACCCTCACTACAAGGACACTGAGGTGCTGGAGTGTGTCCAGAGAAGGGTGACAGAGCTGGGGAAGGGTCTGGAGCACAGTTCTGATGAGGAGTGGCTGAAAGAGCTGGGAGAACTCAGCATGGAGAAAAGGAGGCTCAGTGGGGACCTTATCACTCTCTACAACAACCTGAAAGGAGGTTGTAACCAGGTGAAGGTCACCCTCTTCTCCTGAGTAACAAGCTACAGAACAAGAGGAAATGGTCTCAAGTTGTGTCAGAGGAGATTTAGACTGGATATTAGGAAAAATTTCTTTACTGAAAGGGTGGCCAAGCACAGAAACAGGCTGACCAGGACAGCGGTGGAGGTACTATCCCTGGAGGTATCTAAAAGATATGTAGATGTAGCACTTGGGGACATGGTTTATTGATGGACTTGGCAATGCTGGGTCAACAGGTGGACTCAATGGTCTTAAAGGTCTTTTCTAACCTTAAGGATTCTGTGAGTTTTCACCCTCAGAAAGCCAGCTTCTTTCAGTGTCTTGGTAGTGCTTTAAGAAATGTAGTCCACTCCCACCTAGATGTTCATTATCAAAAGACAGTGGTCACCTGGGGTCACAGCTAATTCAAGAGCACAGACAATAAGATGAGGCTTCATGTAAGGGACAGTGGAGACACTACCCAGTGCAAAGACTAACATTGCATTTCAGAATCAGAGGCATCTCCCCACAGGAGATAACTTTTTTACTCCATAACCACCCAGGAGATGTAGAGACATGCCAAAATTAACACAAATGTGATTGTGTGTGGGAATTTGCACTGTGAAAAACTTCATCAAGGTCAATTCCAATATTCTCCCAGGTTAAGGCAGATAGAGGTCAAGCAGCAATCCAGCTTCAACTGAAGCCCTTGAAAACCAGGCTCCTGAATCCAGCAGTACAGATATATTTATTTATAGAAATAGAAAGTTTTAGGCTTTTAAAAACATTTCTCAGTAAATAAGGTCTTGGGTTCCACTGTATGATAAGGGAACACAAGGAATAAAAATAGGTAGAGAGCCACTGGGTAAAGGAAGAGAAGTGAACATTAAATCTGTTTGTGAAAATGCTCTTCCTGTAAAATAATCTCTTTCAAGCACATTGGCAGCACTTTGTTCAGCAAAAAAAACCACCCAGCAACCTTAAGGTATGGACAATTTTTGGAAAGATAATTAAACAAGAGGTCAAAACATGTCTGGGGAAGCAGGTATGGAAATTACTAAGCCTCGATGCTTAACAGTAGCTGAGAGGCAAATTTATAGAGCACCCTTCTGGGCAGTTTAGTCTTTCATTTTCCTATTCAGTGGCTTAAACACTTCTACACTAGCTAATACCTAACCTACAACAAAGCAGCCTTTTCTCCTTGCAGCTAGGCTAGAAAAACAACCTGAAAGGTTTCCCAGGCTGTGGGAAACTAACACTCCAAAACCTACCCAGGCCTTTGATCTCCCCAGGTCCTGATTCTGGGGATGATTCTCCCTGTTCTGATCCAGCCTTTCTTTAGGTCATATTATTTAGCCTGAGAAACCAGAGGCAGCAACCTTAACACCACTCAGAGATTCCATTAGCACTGAGGAAAGCTAGCTAGCTATAGTATCCTTCAACGACTTTTTCCATGGAAAAGAATGGATTTCTGTGCCCAGGAAGCTTAACAGAGGTGAGACAAACCAGGGTGGAGAAACATGGAGCCCAACAAATAGAGATATGCCTCAAGAACACAGGAAATCACTCAAGTTCTGGCCTCCGTCAGCAGAATCTCAACTACTTCTAGTCACCAACCATTTGTAAGCAAAATGCTGACCTTGCTTTGAGCAAGAGGCTGGTCTAGGTGACTCAGGTCTCTTTCCACAAGATCTTTATCCCCTGTGGTTACAAAGAGCTTACCTGGCATTGCAAAGATGCCCAAAAAGGAGGAAAACTATCAACAGGAGGGTTCTCAGTAGCAATTTGCTGTTTCTTAACTGGAAAATGGGAGATGGCTCAGGATGCCCAAGTCAGGTCATACCTGAATGAACTTGTAGGGAGACACATTCTCCAGCCCCATGGGAAAGAACAGGCTCACTGTTGATGGCACAGCACTGGGACTGGAGAAGGCACAAAGGGACCTCCTGCCCATTCCTCCTGGTGCCAGGGATAAAGAGTTAAAGCTGGTTGAGAAGCAAAGAGGAAAATGCCAAGACAGGAAATAGGAACTGGCACAGGGGGATAAATCTGCAGTCACACTGCCTTCATCACTCGTTAATTAGCCTGCTATTCTCAGATAGCTAAATCATTGAAATAAGGGAGCACAGGACAATATGTGCATTTGGGACCCTATTTGGAGGCCTCAAGGCTGGGTTTTGTGGCTTTCCATGGAGGTGTAACAATACATAGAATCATAGAATTTAGAGGTGGGAATGAACCTACAGATCATCTAGTCCCAACCCCCCCATCATGGGCAGGGACACTTCCTCACTAGATCAGGTTGCTCAAGGCTTCATTCAGCCTGAAGACCACCAGGGTCAAGGCAGCCACCATGTCCCTGGGCAACCTGTTCCAATGTCTCACCACCCTTAGAGTAAAACACTCTTTTGTATTGCATAGAGAAACACTCCAAGCTATCAAGCCAGAGCTGAGCCTTCACACTTGCCCTATTCCCAGGAAACATTTGGCTTCCCTTCCACAACAGGTATATACATCATCACAACTTTGATCTCGAGGGGAATAAGTACAAGATAGATCCTTCCCTTGATGGCTCATAGTAAAGGCTTAGGAGGGAGCAGTGGGCACTAATGCTAGGTGCTAAATGGGATGCCTGCTGTAGAGGCAGTAGACCAAAACACTTGACTTCGTCTTCCCCAAGATTCCTGCCATCGGTCCCAGATGCACGGCTTGACTTGTGTTGCCAGTCAAGAAGATAAACCCGTGAACACCAGCCTCTGCAGAGCAGCAAAGTGAAGTGGTGTTATGCCAAGAAAGGCAGGCAGGATGATTCAGAGTTGCTTTTAAATTACAGGCTTCCTTCAAAGTGCCAGCCATCTGCAGTCACACAAGCTGCAAGACAAGCGCCTAGGGGAGACAACTCAGTTTCTTTACTAAATGAAGTGGAAGAGGCACCTTACTCACTCTCACCCGCTCTAATTGCTGCTGTTTTCATCAATTTTTAGGCCTGAATGTTGAATAAGAAATAAAGTTCCTATTTTAAAACCATACTCGGTTCTTCCCTCTGTGCAAAGTCAGTGGGAAATACAGAAAAAATCTGAAGCTTTGATCCTGCAGATTTCCTGGAGATGCTCATCACCTTTCACAGAGACCCACATGGCAGAATGGGTTTCTGTATCCATGATGCTGCTGAAGACACACAATTTCCCCCAGACTGTTAGATTTTAAGTGTTCAGACAGAAATGGGTGAACCTCTGGGACTAATTCGGAGAGGTCTTGGGATGCCTGCCCTGGTAGAGGGTAAAATAATTGTTTTGAGAGAATTGCTTCAAACCTCCAGCCTAAACTGTGTAGCAGGAGCCATGGGTCATCCCAATACATCATTTTTTAATTCCACATCAATGCTAAACGCATCTAGAATTCTGCAGCAATGGTACTTCACCATGACCCCTGTTACTATTCCAGTGACCATTCACTTGTATTTCTTGTGTGAAGATGCTTCTTTTCAACTTCCAGGATGTTGTTAGAGCTTCATGTGCCATATTGAAAGGGCTCCCCTTAGAACCTTTTGTTCCAAATGTGGAGAGTCAAGACTCATCTTGGTGAACATGAAACTGTTATTTTAACAGCTAATCAAATTTTCAGGTTTCTCACAAGGCATACTAATGGATCCTGCTATCACTTTGGTAAACCTTCTTGGAGGGGACCCTGAATAACCCCAACCCTTTTTGAACTGCTGACCTAGACAGACTCTTCATGTAGCAATTATATTAGCACACAGGCAATGTTTCCTTCCCAGACTATACATGCTCAAGGACCACACTAACATATTTGCTATAGGTAAACTGATATTCAGGGTATTTTTCCATTGACTATCCTTTGCCATCTCTCCCCATGGGACTGTCCTGAGGTGTGAGCTGTAATCTCCTTGACAGTGCCATTTCCAGTCAGCTGGTAAGTATGGAAAAGGAGAAAAAGACAAGTTCTGGAGAGCACCCACTGTGCCAGCAGCTGACAGTGATCATTCTGAGGATCATTAGACAGTTTTTAACCCATCTAATACACACAATATTGATTTTCACACTCTCTAGTTACTTAATATGAAGGGCTCTGAGGTACCAAATTATATGTCTTGCAGAAGTCTGTGTATATTCTGTTATATTGACCCAAGTGTTTTCATCAACTAAACCTGTAAATTCACCCCAAAAATATTATATTGAACTCCTTCAGATAGATTACATTTCCCTTAACCCACAGGGGCAGGAACAAAGGATATTTTTCTGTCTATATTTTGCTTTTCAGTCTAATTCTTTGAGATTTCTTTCAGATAACATCAACAGTCCATAAAATTTTTGATTCTCTGCATACATTCAAAATCCATCACATTTAGTCACTGGTTTATTTGCATTAGCTTGAAGCATAAACACCAAAGACTTAAAAGAATCTCTATTCAGAGCAGGTGGGGAAAAAAAAAAAAAGAACAGAAAAGAAAACAGCAACAAAAATAACTCCTTCCCTCTGCATCCTAATGCAAACCTACATTCATTTTTATTTCAAAGCACTGGTTGTTTTCTGCTGTTAAATATACCACAGAGGCTATAGGATAGAAGATTACAGAGATCTTCTATATTCTATGCAATGTAAAAGAAAGAAATGGTTGAGGCTCCTGACAGATTATTCACGCATTTAAGCATCAGCAGAATGAGGATGCATCAAATTTGCAGGATGGTAAAAACAATGGAGAGAAACTATGTCTACTTGTGGTGTTGCATAGGCTTATTTTTCAGAAGGACTTGTTTTAAAGTTTCCTTTTATTAGAAATAATCTATCGACAATGAGATATATTTAACATTGGTCATGTAGGTCAGATTTTACAGAACATTTGGATATCTTTGGGCATGTGAGAAAATGCTCCAGAAAGACCCCACTAGAATAAGTCTTTCATCAGACCGTGATGCTGTTTCTACTCCTAGAGGTGAATCAGCAACCAGCTCAGCTCACCGAGCTTTTATTTTTACAGCGGAGGACCAAAGGCCTCAAAGACATGCAATCAGCTCCTCTAGAAGATCAAAAGGAAAAGACTGAGGTGCTCTGGGGCTAGCTGCAAAATCAAAGAGATGTGTTCCCATTTTCTGCTTCATTTCACATGTCACTTTCAGGGCTCGGACCACTTCTACAACTGGCAATGGGTCTTTCCACCCCAGAAGCACTTCCCTAAACGACCACAGGCCAGTTGCACTCTGTGGTCATAGATACAGCATTGTCCCCTCCCACCCCAGGCCTAGGTTGCTTACTGACCCACCCAGTTGCTTTTAACAGGGTTTGCTTTTAAGCTATTTTTTTAACCACTTTTTCCCCACTTGTCCCCCATCCCCACTGCTACTGGGCTGTTCCTAAACTCTTCTTGTACTCTCAGGTGAGGAGCTCGTCTCTAAATTCTAGCCCGTATTTATTTATTACTGCTTTATACTCTTCTACTCTTAAATCACTGTTCCTTTCCTCCTGCAGGACACAAAATTCAGATTTTTAAAAGCCAAACAACAACAAAACCCCCAAGAAGAACGTGTCTCAATCTTGTAGGATATCTCCAGCCTGCAAGCTATGAGCACACACTGGCAAGATGTAGATTTGCTCTTTTCTGCACTTATGTGTTCTGCAGCTTTTAAGAGGAAATCAGAGGGAAAAACTGATATGGACAAGAGATATAAAGATCTGCACCAGCTCAGCTTGCTTAGGCTTCTACAGAGCCTGTGCTGGGAAAAAAGGTGTTACTCAGATTTAACTCTGAATAAATTACCTTCTGTATGGCTTAAATTCCTTCTCCAGACAAAAAGAAAACTCCCCAAACCCCAGGCAGGATCACTGCTCAGTGGTGGTGGTTTTGCAAGAAGCCACTTGCAGAAGGAATCCACGACCAGATCTTTCCATGTCAGAGCACACAGTGAGAAGCCTCCTCCTGAGAGACAGGACTGGGAGCATGGGGATGGTGTTCTCACACTGTCTAATGAGGAACAAATAGAAATCCCAATTCTATGTGGGTAATTGATATTTAAAGTTCAAAGAGATGAGATGCAATGCATGAACCTCAGGCCTGCAGCAGGTTTCCCTACCATGTACTTCTTTCCCAAATTACTTACATCACTTCTGGTAGGTTTTGACTTTAATGGCACACACTGCAATTTGTTTGGCTCTGATGAGTCTGTCACTGTTTAGAGCACAAATGTCATTTAGAACTTCCACTATACCAATTAGAGGAATTTTTTAAAACTCATTTGATTTCAGGCATGATAATTTGTTTTCTTTCATTCTACCATCAACAGTTTTGGTGCCACCTTATGTTTTACAATGAAGCCTGACTGCAGCAGCTCTTGTAGCAGGGAGCTCAGTTACCATGAATCTAGTGTCTTCTGGCACCAGAGAGAGGGAAGCTGAGCCTTTTGGATGGCAAGACAGAGGGGATGTCTTCACAGGCTGAACTACAATGCTTAAGAGGGAGGTTTGAACATACATTGTGCAAAGCAGTTAAGTGGCTTAGCTGAAGACAAGGTGTATTATCTAGCTTTTTTCATAGATAAGCAAATAAATTACACACTTGTGAGAAAGCTCTATCTCATTTAATGGATAATATTTCCTTTTATCAAGCTTTTTGTTGCTCCATATCCCAGAGAATTTCACTGACAATTCAGTATAGGGCAGCTTTAATGCATGACAGGAACACACACTATCCTGTACAGACCCTCCTGAAACACTGCTGATCTTACCATACTTAAGTTAGCCTGAGAGAAGGGTCAAGGAGCTGGACCAGCTTTCTAGAAACCAGAGCTCTCTGTCCTGGCTCTGGCACTTTTCCATTGCACTGTCATGGCTAGGCCATTCCACTGCCTCCAGCTCCCTTTCCTCTCCTCTGTGGATTCTTGCTAGAGAGGTTTCCTGTCCCTGTACATTGGTTCAGATAAGCACTGTGAAACCCTGATTTCCACTAAATTCTGCATCCATTGATGGGGTGCAGGCTCACAAGCAAAAATTCAGGACTTCCCCATAAGAATAACTTCTGAAACATTCCCTGCTAATGCAACATATCACGGCCCTTCTAGATACAGCTAACCCCACAAACTTCTCAGAACATAAATTCTGAGAGATTTACAAATGAGACAATCTTCTACCATGAGATCATTTTCTTTGGGAACTCACATTTTTAATGAAGGTTTTCATCGTTCCCCTCTTCCCAGAAGGTACCAGGCATCTCCCCAGGCAAAGCAATGTTGGCTCCATGTGCACTCACAATTCAGGGATGTTCTTTCCCAACTGACAACTTGATGCAAATGAAATTTGAAATCCTATTCAATAATCACATCTTTCTTCCTCTCACTACTGTGTTGAGAATTATTTTTAAGTTTTAAAAGTTTTTTTAAATTTTCTTTGAGAATGAAGAAGTACAGGTAGTTCAATCAGTGCATGGGAAGATAAAGTTTCCTCAGATTTTCCAAACCTCAAGTTATTTCCTCTGAGATTACAGCAGGCTGTTTCCTACATAGCTAAAGCAAGGGGAAAAGAGAACTCAAAATAGAACAATAAGCCCCCAAAGGCTCCACATCTGCAAAAGAAGACCGTGAAGTACCTGAAGAACTTAATTTGGGGAGCAACTTGGTAGATCTGCCCAGAGAAATAATAGCATTGCTCTAACAGGGTTAAGCCATGAGAAAGAACTACAAAAAATTTGTAGGGCAAAGAAGGTTTAAAGGAGGAAACAAAAACAAAACCCATTTCTAGCTGTACTACATAGACGACAAAAGTGTCGATCATTTTTCCAAACACTGTAATCTGAAGTGGCATTTTCTCTTCATTTTTAATCAAATGGATTGTATCCCTCTTTAGAATGGGGCTGAGCCTTTTAACATCTCTGCAGAGCCAAGATGCTGCTAATAAATATTTAATGTCTCAGAGCTTTAAGTGAAAGGAAGGATTTGCTGGATAATATTTCATTTCCCGTAAACTGTTTATTCACCATTAAAATTGAAAATTTTAATTTTATGGGGATTGCACAGAGAGATGATGTTCAGACACTTCCCTAAGAAACTCAAGAGCCAGCAAGGTAGTCTATAAATAACTGCCTTGGAAATAAACTTCTGGGAATTGGACATAACCCAGATCAGATCTTCACGTGTATTGTAAATTACCCACAGCCAGGGCATAGGTCAAAAATATTTACTAGCATTGAGCTTCGTTCCTCAAATTCACCTCCCAGGAGTATTTTAAACCTGGAGCAGAGAGTACAGAGGCCTGAAGGTCAGTTTTGCTCACCTTCAGCCCTGAGAGGTTATTTATGCCTGTCCTAATACAGCAGTTTTGTCTCCTGGCCTTGCATTTGTGCAAATATCTGTAGCAAGAAGCATCATCTGAATTTTCTGTTATATTAATGCTGAAAAGATTGCTTGTGATTAAGGATTGCTTATGATTAAGCTGACTTGAAAAGTACTGTGGTAGCCTTAGAGAAATGCAGGAGAGCAGAATTGTACAGGAGGAGAGACTGGAGAAAGGGAAATGGAGGGATGGATTGCACCATCACTCCCCCTCCCCCCAAGACGAGACAGAGGGAGCTGACAGATCTCAACAAAAGAGTGAGTAATGGCTATGTGGAATAACATGTTATTTTAGATGCCAGTTAGTGCCACAGTAATTTAGGTCCACCCCTGTTGATGGAGGGAGACCAAGAGCACTGCCAGGGGCTCCTGGGGAGGTTGACTCCAGTCAAGTGCAAGGCACAAATGGGCTTGTTGGCTTTTGTGTATTAGTGCCTGAAATCCCTCTGTAGTCTTGAGTCTATGATTACATCTCTCCATTTGTTTTTTCCAGCCTGCAAGGAATTATGGCTGTGGACCTCCACATCCGTGTCTGCTGTGTGCAATGCAGAGCTGTCCTTGGGCACCACTGTCCTTTCTCCTATGATTGGGAAGCTGTATTCTTCAGTCACCACAGCAAACTAACCAGAGAAAATATTATTACAAAAAAAGAGAGAAGTGGAGACCATTCAGAGGTGGTGACCTGGCTAAACTGCTGAGAGGAGAATAGGTCCTTGCACATCCACTACACAAACTACCATCCGAGTTGACACAGGGACTGAATTCCTGCCTGCTGGTTTGCTTCCCCACCTGGTTTTATCTAAGGACTGAGACAGCCAGTGCTATCATGGCTCCAGACTCCCAGTCACAGAGTTTTCAGCAGGGTGGTCCATTACCATTAAGAGATGGCCAAACCCACAGCTCTGTTACAATCACTCATTTGAGTGTGCCAGCATGAAGGATGACAGAATTTGGCCCTAAACCTACAAGAATATCAAGATGAGGCAATTCGTGGAGAACCTGAGCAAGATGAATTGTGCAAATGTCCCATTCTGCATTCCTTGCATGATGTGACCTTAGTTGGAAAGCTCAACACCTTGAAGAGAAACACTCAGGCCATATTATTTTATAAGAAGAGCATATGTAGCATTTACCTAACAAATGAGGATTCATAGCTGGGAGCTGTGATGCTTTCCAGAAGGAGCACACATCACAAACTCTTGATGTTTCCATGAGTTTGACACAGCTTTCAAGATGAAAAGCTGATGTGAAGAGGCACCCATCAAAAACCCTTGGGAGATGCTTTTTGTGATTTCTGAGATAATCCTCTGTGGTTTCAAATTATGATCTAAGCCTGAGCTGTGGAACTCATGCATTTTTTTCAGAGATGTGCCTAATTTAGAAAAAGTGTGTCATATATTAGACATTGCATCTTTTAACTGGTTGTATTTCCATGCAAGATATTTCACATGATTGAAGAAGTTTAGAATATGCTTCAGCTCAAACAGTATGCTCATAATTAGTTGTATAACCTTGATTGCAAAGAATGCTGGCCAGAACAAGACAAAGAATATTCCCAAAATAGGACAGGGATGCTGCATTTTAAGATCAATTTGTGCTAGTTTAAATGCAAAACTTTCAGGACATCTGCAGTAAAGTTTAAATTTGCAATTTCAACTAAACCAGTGCAAATCTGATGAAGCAATATTGGACTCTGCAATCACCTCAGGTTCCAGCCCTCATGTGCCCTTTTTCATCCTACTGTCCATCCATCCTCTTACTGTCAAAACTCCCAACATCTTCTGAATGAAGCATAGGCCTGATTCTACAGGCACCAAAGACATTGATGTGTCATTTTCCCATTGCACTTCAAAGTCCAGTGATATTCCCAGTGCCTGATCTTTTGGAACTCTGAGCCTCCAGAAATGTGTCCTTCCTGCAAATATAGAGTCTGTGCTCCCAGACTTGGAAATTCAAGTTAGGGGTTTAAATTCAGGAAGATAAATGCAAGCTTCTATGACTGCATTGCACCAGAGACTGGAAAACTCACCTGCAAACAGTCATGGCAGATCTTTATGTCATCAGGTTCTCTCCTCCATCAGGTTGGTGACTGCACTGTTCACCAGTGAAAATCACCCCTCTGAAGTAACCCTGGGTACCCAACTGCTATCCTTTCAGAGTTTTCAAAGTAGTGCCCAAGCAGTGCAGAGGAGTTTGGCTAGGTCTCCTGGTGGCTTTGGCTGCACATTAACCTTCATAGCAAAGCACTGCTGGCTTTGTGGGAACTGGCAAGTCAGAGCATCCAACCATCCATTAGTGAATGCTGTTAGTAGGAAAAGCACTCCAGGGCACTAGGTCAGGGAACAGAAAGGAAAACCCAAGTAGGTCACACTCACTAGAAAGGCCAATTCATTCTTAACTATTCATTATGTCATACACCTCTGATGGGCCAGAAGATTTCAGAAGAAAAATTGCTGTGTCTCCTTCCGGAAACAGAACGGTGGTTTCATTTATCATATGTATTGATGTGAACAGACAATGAAGACTGTGAAGTCCCTTTCTCTGAATCTTAACTATCATTCTCTCTTGCAACAGGTCCAAGAGTCAAAGGGAAGAGTCTCAGCTTCTCCAGTTCCCTCACAAGTCAGTCAGCTGGAAGGGATGATCTAAGACCACATTTATTAAGCAGAGGACAAGCTTCAAGCACCTGTGACTCAGGGAGCTGGCTGGTGGTATCAATTAGGGATGCACTGATTAGAAATATCCCTCTCTTGTCTCTGCATATCATCCCCTTAGATTTGAGTGTTGATAACACAAACGGTTTTGTCCCTAAAGACAAATTATAAAGATAGTAGGAAGAAAAGGCATTGGAAAAATTGACTAGGACACAATTATGCCTTTGTACAAGCAGAAGATAGAAAATTCAGATGGTTATGGCAAAGAAAATGAACACAGGTATAGTCACAAATGTTGATGTAGAAAATGGGCAAAAGGAGAACACTATCACTTTAAGCTCAGTGTGGAGTTAAGTGCAACGTCTTTGGTTATGGTTGGTTTGGATGAGCTGGTTAAGACTTGTTTCACCTCAGTTTTAAATATCCAAAAGTAGAGTCTGACATGTAGTGTGAGTTGTCAGTTGAGACTGCTTTTCTAGTCAACAGAAAGGGAGAGAGAGAGACACCTCCCTCCTCCAACAACAGGCATCAGAGCAATGAATCCTTTCCTGTCTGTGAAGAAGTAAACAAGCTGAGCTGGATGCAAGCCTGGGGCAGGACAAGCCTCTGTCTCACACACGTGCCTGGCCTGACAGGGGTTGTGTCATCTCATGCCAAGACACAGCGGCAAGTCAGCTTTTCAGCTTATATGTAATTTAGTGCTTACTCTGTACATTGATGTTTGAGCTTGGTGATCTACCTGAACCATCAAAACCTGCAAGAGCTGCTGCCTCCTCTGAGCCTTCTTTCATTGCTTTATCTAGAGTTTGAAGTGGAGATGGTGAATTCTAAATTTAGAGAGACTTCGGCAGCGTGCTGCGTCTACCTGTGCCTGCACTCCACTTTCTGAAAAGATGACCACCAAATCAAATCCAGACTTCCTTTTAATCTGGCCTATTTTAAATCAAACTGCAAAGAAAGATACTAAAGCTGCTACTGTGAAACGTGCTGCTCCATGAATTAGTAATTGTGTTTATCTTCTACATTGGGGATTTTTTTGCCTGTGTTGCTGTTTTCTTACTGCCACTCAATGTGAGGAGCTTTTATTTGAATGAGACTATTTCAAAGCACTTTTACACTCATGTTGAGTCAGGGACCTATTTACTTTCTGACAGTTATTTACTTCCTGTAAATATTTCACAGCCACAGGATCTCCCAGATGAAAGCAGAGTTTGCTCTGTGCTCCTGTTCAGGAGTCTAATTAAAAACGGAATAAAATGGGAGGGACGGAGCTAAAGTGCTAACTGCAATGGATGTGTCTAGAGGGAATTCAGCAAGGAAGCCTGTTTCTTGGCACAACTATTGAAGCATAAAGGCAGAGGAAAAATGCCCAGTACAGAACTGAAACCCCTGAGATGGAAAAGGAGAGTAGAGGAAAGGCTTTCAGAAATGGAAGAGCCAAAATTTCTCCTGTACAAACTGTGTACTGCCATAACTGAAGAGTTGGTCCTTGATGCTATTTCACATCATCACAGCCAGCCACCTCCTTTGGCCTAAATATGCCTCTCACAGCACAGAACTGAAGTCACCAGCAGCATCATCCTGTGCCCAGAGCCACCACCACAGGGACAAGTCATCTGCATCCCACCTGGAAGGCTGAGGGTTTATCCTCCCCTGGGGTAGGTCACTAATGCTGCTGATGTCCAACCACACCTTAGTATCTCTAGGGGTTATGGGACTTCTAACAGAATTGGTACTTTCTCCAGTGTGTTAATCATTACAACAGAATGATCAGCACTGTAAAGGACTCCATGGCTGTGCTGCCTTTATATTTGGATAATTTCCGACAATCACTGCTCCCAAAAAAAGTCAAGGACTTCAAAGCATTCAAATAAGGAATAAGAAAAAATAAAGATCAAGCATTGCTTTCCCTATTTTATTTTCAGAAATGGCTTGTTTGCCGTTGTTTGAGGAAAGATTACTTACCACAGCTGTCTAGAGGGCAAGGTCAAATTGCTTAAGGTTTTGAGCAAGGATTTTTCACTTAAAAGAGTGCATTTGGAGACAAGGGAGATTATGAACAATCCTTTAACAAGATCCTCAAGCCATCAGGCTGTTTAACATTATTGATCATTGCAGTCAGAGCACATCTTAAAAAAATCTATCAGATTAAAATGAAAATAGATTTCTTGTTCTGACTTCTCATAAACTTCATTTCACTTTGCAGCAGAGAACTTCTCTGGAAGAGGGGCAGTCCCCAGGCCAGAGGTCATGGCCCTGCTGGGAACACACTGCCCAGCTCCTTCTGCCTTGGACACAAACAGAGACCCAGAAACCACGTGTGTGTGATGGTTCTGTTCCAATGAATCAAAGGGATATTTCAACAAAAAAAAGCCCCTAACCTAACACCTCAAACTAGAATAGACCTTTCCTAACAGCTCATTGCTACAGAAAGCCTATTTGATAGGAAGTAATATGACTTGGGTATGTATTTTAAATATCTTTCTTTTCAGAACATAGAGTCAAAGTATATCCAAATCTGATTGATGTCATCCACCTAAACAGCAAAGCTTTCATCTCCCAAGTGCCTGTGTCGGGGACCACAATTCTGAGGATTTTGTTTGCAAAATAAATAAAAAGAAGCACTTTGCTTTCAAATTAGTGCTCCAGAAGTTGACAGCAATAGCAGCAAACAATAGAAATTATTTGTATTAATAGCCATGTTTTTTCTAATGATGTTGGCATTCTGTGTGAAGATTAATTGGCAATAATGTTGCAAATACTATTACAAGTGAAATATGCACCATAAACCTCAAATAATTTGACCGACCTATGTTCTAAAGTAAAATATTTACAGTAATGAGATTCTAATTATCCTTTGTTATGGCAGGCCATTCTCCACACTCCTCTTTATTGATAAGAGATGTATTGTTTCAGCATTTTAGCTCAATTTATTTTCTCATATTTGCATTTCCTTATGCACAGAAAATGAGAGATGATCATTACCTTCTTCACTTTGCATTCAATTTACATCAACAGCACATTACCTCATCCTAACTCATTTATCTACCACAGAAATTTGATAACAAAAGCTACTGTCAGTGATGAATAAAGATCATTTCAAATGGAGCAAGAAGCAGCAAGATGAATTATATGTTTCAGGACCTTTTGTTTGCTCAAGAAAGGGAAAAATAAAGGATTTTTTCCACCTAGGCAACACAGATTTCACAAGGCTGAAAGTCACATTCAACATCTCCTATTTACCTGCAGCTGATCAGTCCTTTCTGCATACAAAAGTAACTCCAAATACCCATGCAACCATAAACGTCTCTCCCATTTGCTTCACAAAGGAACATTTTTAATTTTTTGGACTGAGTGCACAGAATTTATGGTTCATAAGCTCAAGCAAACACTTTAACAACTACCCAAGGGCTATTGTAGCTTCATAGCAACTAATAGCTCTCCAGCCTGGGAGACACAGGCACATCCAACACAGCATGTACCCCACGTCTCTCCGGATGGTGTTTGCCTGCTTGTGAGCACTCACAGCACCATGAAGCACATGGTGTGATTCCCTTGCACTGACAATAGCAGAACATCCATCTTGTTTTGCTGGAAACTAGTGAAACCTGCCAGATCCCCTCTCCTAGCTCTCCTGCTTTAACAAGTCATCAGAGCCTGAGAGCCTCTTGCTGCTCTTCTCGAGCCTAGTACTAGAGCTAAGACAATACCCAAAGGCAATAGCACCAACTACACACTAGAAATATAGTTCTCCTTTCAAACACCTCTGTCCAAGAACTTTTTGTAGCTGAGCAAGGCCCAGATGTGCACGGGTCCAATGGTAGATTCCAGTTCTTGCCCTGTGCATGGGGGAGTGGAGGGAGAAGTAGAAGCAGGGAAGCAGCTTTTGAGGAACAGGTCATTGGCAGAAAGTCCACAACCCCTCCCCAGAACACACTAGAAATATAGTTCTCCTTTCAAACACCTCTGTCCAAGAACTTTTTGTAGCTGAGCAAGGCCCAGATGTGCACGGGTCCAATGGTAGATTCCAGTTCTTGCCCTGTGCATGGGGGAGTGGAGGGAGAAGTAGAAGCAGGGAAGCAGCTTTTGAGGAACAGGTCATTGGCAGAAAGTCCACAACCCCTCCCCAGAATGGGATGAATGGGCCTACTTTC